>NC_053022.1:364778689-364994893 GCF_003073215.2 Triticum urartu | reverse complement strand
CCCTCCCCCCCAAAAAAGGATGACGCCAATATAAGTTCGCGCTTCCACGTTTTGGATTGAAATATCTGGCGGCCCCAATTCCAGCCCTGCAAAATCTCTCTTCTCCACCGTCCCCTTCCGCGCCCAGATTGCTCAAATCCCTAATTCACCGCCAACCCTCAAATCGCCCCTCGTCTCGTCTCTTTCCCCACCATTCCCCACCTCTGTGCCGGACGAAGACGACGGTCGCGCTTCACCACCGCACCGGAGCTACCTCATCTACGCCCTCGTCCATCGCACCGGGTGGTCCACCGACAACGTCGGCCGCCACAACCGGCGTGCCTCACAGACACCGAGTTCCACCGCATCAGGTGCGCTTCACCGACACCGTCTCCCAGCTCACCGGGCTACTTCACCGAGCACATCGTCGCATGTCCGCCCCCCGAGGCCGTTGGGGCTTCACCAACGGTCTCGCCCACCGCATCGTAGCGCTCTGCTGCCACTCAAGATCTGCATCCATGCGTGGCCAGCCAACGCCAGCGCATCACCCTCAACGGCTCTGAAGTGACCCACACTCTAGCTAGGCGAGCATGCCCAAACGCCGGGCCGAACTAGGTATCCACACATCACTCCCTTGTGTACTCTTCCGACAATGTTTGGATATCCTTTCACTGCTCTCTTAGCTTACCCGCCTATGCAACTCTGACCTTAACTCTTATTTCTTCTGGAGATATCATCTGAAACAAGCAAATCCATATTTTAGTGAAGCATGACGGCGCTACGGGATCTGGTACACATCCTGCACACCCGTATAACCTTGTAAGTATCTGTCCTCCAGTACAACATCAAGGTCGATTCCTCTTATTTGATCAACCATTCGCTGTGTCAAAAATGCAGAGGGGGATGCAAGGAGCACAAGGCCTACACATCCAAGCAAGTGGTAACATGGACTTGTACATGGAACATCCCAAGCGCAAGCAGAGCTGCAGTGAGCCTGTACAACGAGCTAGCGTAAGTCCCTGCATTTCATTTAATTTGTACTGGCATTCGTGTATGATTTGTGTGCAGTGGCTGATCCACGAATTCAAGTTACCAGGGGTGAACATTTAACTTAAAAAATACGAAGGCAGTTGCACTCCGGAAATCAACATAACTTGAGAAATGTGAAGCTACATGCACTTTGAAAACCAGCTAATGATCCAAAGTAGTTCAGATTATAAACACTAAATGATGCAAGCACCAAAAAACACAAAATGCAACATGGTGTACAAGGACTACAAACATGGTCTGTACCTGCTTGAATTATTCATTCTCTGGCTGAAAATATCGAAGTGTAATTGCACGTATAACCAGTGCACAAACTGCATATCAATATATCCATCCTGCACAAGTATGCCAATAGTTTCAAACAACAGATTAGAAAAGTATTTATGCTATGTTGTCATGATACGGGGACTTTCTGGTAGATGGCCTCGACGTTTCCTCAAGCTATGAAAATGCACTATAATTTGCTTGTCATCAATGCCTGCAAATCTCTGTGTCTCTCTATATAGTAGATCATCATTAGACACTAAATCCTTCAATGAGCTTGCACAATGCTTGCATTAGATCCCTCATTAGACACTATATGTTCATCACCAGGAGCATGTAAAATGTTTGCATCAAATCCTTCTTTAGCAGACTGTTCATTAGACACTTCAGGCTCAAGAACAACATGAGCTTGTATGTTTGCACCGGAAACTTGATTAGATACATCAGATTCAGTCAGTTCAGTATTGATTGGGGGAGTTATAAAATAAGTAGAAATTGGTTTCATTTTCTCATAGATTCCCTACATACAAGCAGTTTTACAACAACGTCAGGTTTAACTATTGGCCAGAAATTGAAGACTTGAATTAGATGTAATCAGGGATGTGATGTACCTGCTCGTTGTGCATGCTACTCTTGCAAGCTGCGACTGTCCGTTTGCGCAAGATCGATGCCATGCCCGTGCTGCCGCCGCTGCCTCCCACGCAGGCTACACCCAGGGTTGGATCTTCATCTTCTTGTCCTTCCGTTTGCTTGAAGCCCGGCGACCGCCCCCCAACGAGGGCGCGAGGAAGTGCTATGTCGGTTTGTCCAGCGGCGGCTAGGTTAGGAGCGAACTAGACTGGAGGCTGGAGCGAATGAATTGGGATTTTTCCTGCTGTCGATCGATATGGGAGGCGCTCGTTTGGGCCGTGAGCTTGCTATAGGGCCTGCCTTGCACTTATGTTATTGGCCCATCCAAATTGAAACATTTTTCTACATTTTTTACATTACCTGCTCGTGCGTTGGGACGAACAAAACTAGCATGGGCCAACCTGGACGACTCAAACTAGGTGCACACATTCCAGCCACCTGAGGCGGCCGCCCATACCAGCCCCTATGGTGGCGTCGCCCATTTTTGCGTGTATGATTGGATAGTGAAAAATATTCCAGTGGCGCTTTTGATTTACCCACAGAATGGTTGAATTGCTTGTTTCTATGAACTAAGTTCGCCAATAATGTGAAGGATGCCAGTCTTTTCATCCTATTGTAGATTGCTTAGATCTCGATATGCCAAAAGTAATCGCATGAAATATACAGTAAAAGCCAGTGTGATGTGTTTGGCTACAACTAGTCTGACTACACGTCCTCATATAACATATCAAGGACGCACCATCTTACCAGATTAACCATTCGACTTACCCATGCAGTGTGGGAAGAAAGAAGTATTGGGACTGCGTATCCAAGCAATTGATGCCATGGACTCCTTCGTACAACCTTGTAAGCGAAAATGAAGTTGTAGTGTGCATGTACAAAGAACTAGCGTAAGTTCAGTTACCTGCTTCTCGGAATTTTAGTTAGCCACTTATTGCAAAATTGTTTAATTATCTTGCTTGGCTTAATTTAGTTTGCTACTGATTACATAATGGCACAGCCTGTTAATCATATTGTAGACTGCGCCTATCTATGTGTTTGATACTTACTGTTAAGAATTACCTGTTTGCCTTAACTTAAATATCTACTTGTTTGTTTAACTGCTTTGCTGCTGCAACTGCAGGTTATAATGATGTTAACAACTACTTTTCAGCATCCAATTGAAACTCTTTAATTCCTTGTTTGTTTAACTGGTTTGCTGTTATAACTCCCAGTTGAGATGTTTTGCTAACTTCAACTTTTCTGAATCCAATCAGAAGTTTAGTGGCAAAACAGGTTAGCCCAAGATCAAAGAGCGAGGTCCCCATGGACGTTGCGTCATCCCACAGCAGTGGCATCGGCCCAATCGTGCATTATGAATTGCCAACTGCTGATGCTCTAGAGGCTAAACTAGTGGTAGAAAGAGATTTTGCTTCTGCACTTAGAGATGAAGTTGACATGTTGAGGAAGCAAACAACACAATCACAAGCAGTACTCAAGACAACCATTAAATATTTGGTGGATTTCAAAACGAAGCAAGATGAGACTGACCAGATTGTTAAGGTCCTGAAGGAAAAAAGGAAATTAAATTCCTACTTCGTAAATCATAGGTGAAATGTTCTTTCCATAGTTGAATAACCTTTGTGTTGTCTGTTCATGTAATCAATCAAACCATTTGTTTTAGAGATCATGTAATAATTGTTTTTTTTGTAATTTTATTTGAGCACAAGTCTGTATTAATTGATAAGACTCGGAGACATTTCATTTGGATTGCTATGCCAGACCTACAAATATGCCAATCGGGCTGAATGTGCATTCGGCAATAGTAGTATAGATGGACCATAAGTGGCACGCATCGGAAAGGGCCAAGATGATGGCTAAAAAAAGGATGCTGTTGTAGCCAAAAAAAAGTACAACGGCCTGGCTTATGTATGTTAGTTGATATTATTGATCCATATACTCTATAAGTGTTTATATGTCTGTTAGTTCCGTACATTCTTGGTTGATTGACACGGTATTTGAATCTTGATACATCGCTTGTGTACATATCTAAATGGGAGTACACATTATGCTGCGTGTGACATTTGAGTTGGACATGAAGTGTTCCAAATATTCGAATTCACCTTAAACTGGATTCTAGTTTCTGAATTTGAGTATCGGCATTTGTAAACCATATTCATATATGATAGTGGAATACATCTTTGTCGTCCTTTTGAAGATATATAAAAACAGATAGAATGATTTATAAAGATTCATATATGAATACAAAATGGATTCGAATTTAGTTGCCAGGGTAAATGTGGATGCTTATTGTCCCAAAATTCGAAAGAAACAACATAATGTCCACTCCCACATTGGCTGCCCGAAGCCAAGTGTTTGGGAGATGGAAATTACTGTCTACCCATTACACGCACAATCCATCGGCCCGATTTCCACTGCTCTAAATAGGGGTAGGTTAGTAACTTCAATTAGATGTGACACGACCGCCTCTGAGCCCATTCCGATGCGGTGGGCATCAAACATGGGCGGCAAAACTCATTTGATTCAAGCTCGTCCGAAAGACCTCTGTTTCAACCTCCATTCCCCATTCATACACGATGGGCGGCAAAACACCCTCTCCTCGTCCAAAATAGATGTAGGCCAATATTTTAAATAGGGCCAGATGTGTAACTTCCATCAGACGTGACACAACTTCCCCACCTGTCAGCCCCGTTCATACACCGTGGGCGCCAACCATGGGTGGCAAAACACCCTCTCCTCGCCCGAAATAGTTACCAACAAATATTCGGGAGATGCGAGATTACCGTCGAGACGTCCAAATTTGAAACGGGGGATAAGTTCGTAACTTTCCCATATTTTAGATAGGCGCGTCCCAAAAACATGGTTCCCCATACCTCTCCCTACATTTTCCCATTCATACACTATCCGCGCTAGAACACCCCATTCCCACACCAGCCTCCGTCCGCCACCCCATCCATCGCCGCCGTCCCCCACCACATCCATCGCCACCGTCCTCCACCATGCCGGAGCACCTACCAAGACCACGTCGTCCACTGCTAGAGATAGACGTTTCTCATCCACGGCGACAGACCAACAGCCTTGCATCGCGTCCTCTCGCTTCATCGGCGCCGTCGTCCTCGTTGCCGGGGCCGCTCACATGACCTTCTCTTCCACCACAACGGGACTTATCCCCCGATGCACCTGTAGCGACCAGACCTCAAACGGTCCAATCTCTGTGCTACGGTGTCATCCCTGGATCAGTAATGCTGACACCACATAGTACTTGAAGGATTTATAACAGAGTAGCAATCACACACTTATTACATCGAGTGTCTCAAAAGAGAACTTATTACAATAAATATGGATTAAGGCCATCTAATAACGATAACAGCGGAAGGCTTGGAAGATAGGTGAGTCCATCAACTCCAATGGCATCACTGAGTATAGAACCACGACCTAAAACTCCTTAATCATCATCTGAAAAATCTGCAACATTAACGTTGCAGCCCGAAATGGGTCAGCACATGGAATATGCTGGCAATGTAACACATAGAGAGTAATGGAAAGAAACAGCTATTCTACATGCATATTTGGCTGGTGGAAAGCTCTATGGTTACAGTTTTTGCGAAAAGCTAATTTTTCCCTACTACAAAGGAATAAACTTATTTAACTATCATGGTGGTTGTTAAACATTGAGAATGGTTGACAGCATCCTCAATCCCAATTAAACATCATCATTAAACAAAACCCATCAAAATTAAATTTTATAGTAACATGTTGAGATTCACATGATAATCTAGGTACTAGATACTCAAGATGTCCATAACTGGGGACACGGCTAACCATGATTAGTTTATACACTCTACAGAGGTTTGTGCACTTTTCCCCACAAGACTCGATCTCCTTCGTTGGATTTCTCGCACTACATGGTGTTTGAGAAACGGATAACCGAGACATAGTCTTTCCGAAGTGCTAGCACCTTACGATGGGTAGACCGTACCACCTACATCCCCTACATCTGCTAGTCTACCACTTTAAGAGTTCGCACGACTTAGTCGACTATGCTAGAGCCCATAATAGCTTGTGGCTGCACACAGAAGTTTCTAGCATGAATAATCTCATGATCCCTTTGAACCTGGGTGGCGGTCCAAAAGAAAATAGGCAATCCTGGAATACCCAGGTACCTCAATCCACCCAGATGTGTGTTTATGTTGCCACCTTAAATAAACCATTTATTAACAAACTCACATCTGTCATGGATACACTCACCCAATCCACGTCTACTAGCATAGCATGGCATAATAAGCAACGTAGAAGTAACTCCCAAAGGTTTGATAATAAACAGGTAATAGGTACTACCTCAACTACTTCCCAAACCCACAATTTAATTAGATCCTAATCATGCAATGTGTAAGGATTGATCTAATGCAATAAAACTGGGTAGTAGGAGGTATGATCAAAGTGTTACTTGCCTTGCTGATGATCCGGGAAACCTAGCAATTCGAAGTAACAAGCGGCACACTCTGGGTACTCTATCACAAACAAACAAGCATACAATAAGAACTCAACTAATGCACAAGTAAAACTCAAATAAGAGATCTAACCAGAAAGTTCAACTTAAGAACTCCGGTTGGCAAAAAGAATCAAATCGAACAAAGCAACGAAAGACAAACGGCAAAAGAAACAGGCTTCGTTTACTATTATGAATCTAAGGCAATTTTTACAGAAGAAAAAACTTGTTTAAGTTGGTTAAACGGAAAGAGGGTTTCGAGACGAAACTCCAAGCGCTTGAATCGCCTGATTCCGATAAACGAGCGAAAAGTTATACTAAAACGAAAATCGGATCAGAAATCGTGATCAGAAATAATCACGAAAATCCGAGAAAAAGAAAAACGACAAACAGATTAACGAACGAACATTTGTTATCTGGATCTAAACGATGAACATGATCGTTAAAACGAACGAACAAGCGAACGCTCGCTGAAGAAACTAATCCGTAAAAAAACCGATCTAATAAAAATAACGGATCTAAAAAAACCGCGGTTTTTTTTTAAAAAAGGGCGGTTTTCTGAGGAAAACCGCCGGCGACGGCGGCTACCTCGGGCGGCTGGACGGCGGGGCCGGCGGCGAGGCGGCGTGGTGGCGGGGCGGCGGCGAGGCGGCGCGGCGGCGGGGCGGTGGCGAGGCAGCGCGGCAGCAGCGGCGACGCGGCGGCGGCGGCGCGCAGATCGAGGCGGCGGCGGCTGGCGCTAGGGTTTGGGGCACGCGGGCGGGCCGCGGAGCTGAGGCGCTGGTGGGATTCGGCGGCTCGGGCGAGCGGCTTATAAAGGCCCCCCGGGCGGAGTCCCGCTCGGGTATGGCCCGGAGTCGGTTCGGATTTTTTTTATTAATTCCGCGCAGAAAAACTAACGAAAGAAATACTAAACGGACTGCAAAAATCGTGAAATAAAATTTCCCCTACTTCTAAAATCAAGTCGGACAAAGTGAACATTTATTTGGGGCCTAGATGCAATTTTGAAAAACCCACATTTTTCCTAAATTCAAATAAAATAGCAAAATAAAATCTTATTTGATTTTATTATTAAACCCTCATTATTTCTTTAATTTGGGAAAGTCATTTTATTCCCTCTCTCATATTTTTTTTGTAATAGAAATAATTGAAGATAAAATAAATAAAATGAAATGATCCTATTTTCAAAATTTGAGACAACTCAAATATGAAAATAACGAAATCCCCAACTCTCTCCGAGGTTCCTTGAGTTGTGTGAAATTTCTAGGATCAACCAAAATGCAATAAATATGATATGCAATGATGATCTAGTGTATAACATTCCAAATTGAAAATTTGGGATGTTACAAACCTACCCCCCTTAAGATGAATCTCGCCCTCGAGATTCTGGTTGGCTAGAAAATAGGTGAGGGTGGTCCTTCAGCAAATCTTCCTCTCGTTCCCAAGTGGCTTCATCCTCCGTGTGGTGGCTCCACTGAACCTTGCAAACTTGATAACCTTGCTGTGGGTGACTCCACTAGCATATTCTAGAATCTTAACTGGTTTCTCCTAATAGGTCAAATCACTGTCTAACTGAATTGCTTCCAGTGGCACCGTATCTCTCAGTGGTATGTCAGCCATCTCTGCGTGGCACTTCTTCAACTGGGATACATGAAACACGTCGTGAACTCTTGACAGTCCTCCGGGTAATTCCAACTTGTAGGCTACTTCTCCCATATGTTCCAAAACTTTGTATGGGCCTACAAAACGTGGCGCTAGTTTTCCCTTAACTCCAAAGCGCTTAACTCCTCGAAGTGGTGATACTCGAAGATAAACTCGGTCTCCAACTTCGTAAATTGTCTCCTTGCGTTTAGAATCTGCATACCTCTTCTACCTGGATTGAGCTACCTTTAGCCTGTCGCGAATTAATTTCACTTTCTGTTCAGACTCCTTTATCAGATCCGGTCCAAACAACTGGCGATCTCCAACTTCATCCCAGGACAATGGGGTCCTGCACCTCCTTCCATACAAGGCTCCGAAAGGGGCCATCTTCAAACTGGATTGATAGCTGTTGTTGTAAGAGAACTCTGCATACGGCAAATTCTCGTCCCAACTAGATCCATAATCTAGCGCACAAGCTCTTAGCATATCCTCCAAAATCTGATTGACTCTCTTGGTCTGTCCATCTGTCTGCGGGTGGAAAGCTGTGCTAAACTCCAGTCTGGTACCCAAGGTTTCATGCAACTGATTCCAGAACTTTGAGGTAAATTGGGTTCCTCTATCTGATACTATGCTCCTTGGAACTCCATGTAGACATACGATCCTGGTGATGTATATCTTTGCCAACTTTGCACTGGTATAGGTAGTCTTCACTGGAATGAAATGAGCTACCTTTGTCAAACGATCGACTACAACCCATATTGAGTCATAGCCTGAATGTGTTCTGGGCAATCCTGTAATAAAATCCATGCCTAGCTTATCCCACTTCCATTCGGGTATTGGCAATGGTTGTAGCAATCCTGCTGGCTTCTGATGCTCTGCCTTCACTATCTGACATACATCACAAACTGCTACATACTTCGCAATATCCTTCTTCATTCCGGTCCACCAGAAAATATCCTTCAAATCCAAATTCATCTTGGTATTTCCTGGGTGAATCGAGTATGGTGAGTCATGGGCCTCTTGCAGAATTAGCTTCCTGATCTCCGAATCATTTGGCACATAAACACGGTCTTCAAACCATATGGTATCGTGCTCATCCTCACGAAATCCCTTAGCTTTTCCTTTGCTAATTTTCTCCTTAATAGAAGCAATCTCCTTGTCATTCCTTTGGGCTTTTCTGATTTTATCCATCAATGTAGACTGAATCTCCAATGCTGCTACATAGCCTCTCGGGACTGTTTCTAAACATAGCTCTCGAAGATTTTCGGCTAACTCCCTTGGTAAATCTCCCGTCATTAAGGTGTTGACGTGGCTCTTACGGCTCAACGCGTGAGCTACTACGTTAGCCTTTCCAGGGTGATAATGCAATCTCATATCATAATCCTTGATGAGCTCCAACCATCTCCTTTGTCTGAGATTCAACTCCTTCTGTGTGAAAATATACTTCAAACTCTTATGATCCGTATACACTTCTCAATGGTTTCCAATCAGAAAATGTCTCCAAGTCTTCAGTGCATGCACTACGGCTGCTAACTCCAAATCATGCGTAGCATAATTCAACTCATGCGGCTTAAGCTGTCGTGAGGCATATGAAACAACTCTCCCTTCCTGCATAAGCACTGCTCCAAGTCCTCGACGTGAAGCGTCGCAATACACCTCATAATCCTTGGTCTGGTCTGGCAAAATCAACACTGGTGAGGTAACCAAACGTTTCTTCAACTCCTGAAAACTAGCCTCACATTCCTCCGTCCATATGAACTTGGTATCCTTCTTCAACAACTCCATCATAGGCTTCGCAATCTTTGAGAAATTCTCAATAAACCTCCGGTAGTATCCTGCGAGTCCAAGAAAACTCCGGATCTCTCCCACGGTGGTTGGTGCTTCCCACTTGGTCACGGTATCAACTTTAGTGGGATCTACTGCTATACCTTCTCCGGATATAACGTGTCCGAGAAATCCAACTTCCTTCAACCAAAACTCACATTTGCTAAACTTGGCATATAATTGATGTTCTCTGAGCTTTCCAAGAACCAAACGCAAATGTTCCTTATGCTCCTCTTCATTCTTTGAGTAAACCAGGATATCATCAATGAACACTATGACGAACTTATTCAAGAACTCCATAAACACTTTGTTCATCATGTTCATAAAATATGCAGGTGCGTTAGTCAGACCAAATGACATAATGGTATACTCGTACAACCCATACCTGGTGGTAAAAGCCGTCTTGGGTATATCATGTTCCCGAATCTTCAACTGGTGGTATCCTGATCGCAGATCGATCTTGGAAAATACCTTAGCTCCTTGCAATCGATCAAACAGATCATTGATCATCGGTAGTGGGTACTTGTTCTTGATGGTTACTTCATTCAATCCTCGATAATCGACAACCATCCTTAACGATCCATCCTTCTTTTCTACTAGAAGTACTGGCGATCCCCAAGGTGAAGAACTTGGGCGAATATATCCTTTATCCAGTAACTCCTTAATTTTCTTCTTAATTTCCACCAAATCCTTTGCAGGCATCCTATATGGTCTCTTTGATATTGGCCCTGTGCCTGGCAATAGCTCAATCAAAAACTCAATATCTCCATCCGGTGGCATGCCTGGCAACTCTTCTGGCAATAATTCGGGGAAATCCTTCACTACTGGTACTTCATCCTGCACAACTCCGGTTAAACAATTTATTTGAGTCCTCTTTGGCACATGTCGGGTTACATACTTGATCCTTCTCCCTTCTGGGGTGGTAAGCAAAATTGACTTACTGGCACATTCAATATTCTCTTCATACTTTGACAACCAATCCATGCCTAATATCACATCCAATCCTTGGGATTCCAATACTATTAGGTCCGAGGGAAAAACATAGTTACCAATCCTTAATGGTAACCGATCACACCATAGACTAGCCATATATCCTGCTCCAGGCGAGGTTACTAACATGGGTGACCTAAGGGCTTGGGTTGGCAGTTTATAGTTATCCACAAGTCCCCTTGATATGTATGAATGCGATGCACCAGTATCGAAAAGAATGAGTGCAGTAAATGACTTAACCAAAAACTTACCGATTACTGCGTCCGGCTACTCTTCAACCTCCTCCATGTTAACGTGGTTCACCTGTCCCCTGTTGAAAGGGTTCGGCTTCTTCCCAGAGCTTCCATTGCCATTTCCATTCTGTGATTCAGGACATTCATTGGCATAATGTCCAGTCTTCTGGCACTTAAAGCAAGTGACTTGGCTCAGGTCTTTGTTGGCTGGGGTTGATGGGTTGGTGCAGTTCTGGCCGTTGCTTCCTCCATTCCCATTACCATTCTTGGGGCCATTGTGATTGTGCGAGCTACCTCCTCCATGGGTATGCTGAAAATGTCCTCCCATCCTAGGGGTAAACCGTGGCTTCTGCTGAGCTCCTGAATTGTACTTTCCTTGTGCATACTTCCTCTTGCAATTCTCAATTTGCTGCTGCTTCCCTTCAATCATGAGAGCACGATCTACCAACTCCTGGTAGTTGTTGAAGGTTGCTACCATCAACTGCATGCTCAACTCATCATTCAGTCCTTCCAGAAATTTCTCATGCTTAGCTGCGTCCGTAGCAACGTCATCTGGGGCATAATGTGCTAGCTTACTAAAGTCCTCCACATACTGGCCAACTGTCTGTCCTCCTTGGCGCAAGTTGCGAAACTCTCGCTTCTTCATGGCCATAGATCCTGCTGAAACATGGGCAGTTCGAAAAGCCTGCTGAAACTGGTCCCATGTGATAGTATCGATAGGGAAAGTGGCTGTGAAATTCTCCCACCATGATGCTGCGGGTCCTTCAAGCTAATGTGCGGCAAACTTCACCTTCTCCGCATCCGTGCATCCTGCTATGGTTAACTCTCTAGCTGTCTTGCAGAGCCAATCATCTGCTACTATCGGCTCGGTGCTACTGGAAAACACCGGCGGATTCAGCCTAAGAAAACGGGCTAAGTGATCAACAGGTGGTGGTGGTGGTGGGTTATTGTTGTTGTTGTTCCCTTGATTCTGATTCTGGACTAGCAACTGCATCAATGTGTTCTGCTGCTGGATCAACTGGGTGAGCTCCGGTGGAAAGGTAAATCCGGGGTCACGTCTTGGAGGCATCTGAGGGTTTAGAAAAGATGAGATTTAAGAATAGAGGGGGTCTAAAGAGAAAACACTACCCATATGCACATGAGGCAAAAGCAAACAATTCATTCGATCTAACTATCGCGAAAGTGCTCGGACTATAATATTTACATGGTGGACTACTACTACTGTTGGGGTGGTCTACTAGAAATATTCTTCGGTTGCAGACTCCATGATATCTGCTCCGGCTTCATCAACATAGTCGTCATCGTTATCGTCGGGATCCGAGTCGGTGTCGTCGATGATAATGTAGTCTTCCGGGTGAATCTCTTTGGATTCTTCGTCTTCTTCTACTGGTGTAGGGCCTCCCATAAATATGCCAATCTTCATTGTTAGGTCGGCATTCTTATCCACTAATACTTCAATTTCTTCTTCATAATCTTCAAGTGTAGCCTTGAGTTCTTCCTCCAGTTCCTTGATTCTTGTCTTTGCCTTCTTCAGGTCTATCATGTCGGCGCACATCTGGTTCTCCTGACGTCGAATGTGTTGGTTTAACTCCTGGATAAAAGCTGCGATTGATCTATCCTTTCTGGTGCTGATCATCTCCCAGTGCTCATCTCGGCACCCACAAATCTAGTAGATAGTATCCTTGAGATCATTGCGGTAGACTTCTCCAATGCGTCCCATGGCGATGTGAGCTGCCATGCTCTTTCCTAGACTCCAAGTTGGTGCATCAAAAGAAAACTCTATGGGCTCAGTGACTAGCATGAATGTCCTTCCTGGAACTTGAACTTGAATCATCCAGCGCTCTTCTTCAGGTAAAGTGGCGTTGTAGGTTCCGGTGAAGCTTGGTACTCCTATGTTCAGATATCTAGTGACTTCCTTCAAGTGACGTCCAAATGGAGTATCTTCATCCGGTTGCGTGAATTTGTTCCTTGCATCCGCCATCCTAAAAGAGTAGAAAAGATGAGAGGTCAGAAAGAGAAGAGAGTGAGTAGTGATCTAGGTCTTTAACTTAGTGGTCGTGTCCTACAGTCAGCGTGTGCTCTGATACGATCTTGTAGCGACCAGACCTCAAACGGTCCAATCTCTATGCTCCGGTGTCATCCCTGGATCAGTAATGCTGACACCACACAGTACTTGAAGGATTTATAACAGAGTAGCAATCACACACTTATTACACCGAGTGTCTCAAAAGAGAACTTATTACAATAAATATGGCTTAAGGCCATCTAATAATGATAACAGCGGAAGGCTTGGAAGATAGGTGAGTCCATCAACTCCAACGGCATCACCGAGTATAGAACCATGACCTAAAACTCCTTAATCATCATCTGAAAAGTCTGCAACATTAAGGTTGCAGCCCGAAACGGGTCAGCACATGGAATATGCTGGCAATGTAACACATAGAGAGTAATGGAAAGAAACAACTATTCTACATGCATATTTGGCTAGTGGAAAGCTCTATGGTTACAGTTTTTGTGAAAAGCTAATTTTTCCCTACTGCAAAGGAATAAACTTATTTAACTATCATGGTGGTTGTTAAACATTGAGAATGGTTGACAGCATCCTCAATCCCAATTAAACATCATCATTAAACAAAACCCATCAAAATTAAATTTTATAGTAACATGTTGAGATTCACATGATAATCCAGGTACTAGATACTGAAGATGTCCATAACCGGGGACACAGCTAACCATGATTAGTTTATACACTCTACAGAGGTTTGCGCACTTTTCCCCACAAGACTCGATCTCCTCCGTTGGATTTCTCGCACTACATGGTGTTTGAGAAACGGATGATCGAGACATAGTCTTTCCGAAGCGCTAGCACCTTACGATGGGTAGACCGTACCACCTACTTCCCCTACATCTTCTAGTCTACCACTATAAGAGTTCGCACGACTTAGTCGACTATGCTAGAGCCCATAATAGCTTGTGGCTGCACATAGAAGTTTCTAGCATGAATAATCTCATGATCCCTTTGAACCTGGGTGGCGGTCCAAAAGAAAATAGGCAATCTTGGAATACCCAGGTACCTCAATCCACCGAGATGTGTGTTTAAGTTGCCACCTTAAATAAACCATTTATTAACAAACTCAATCTGTCATGGATACACTCACTCAATCCATGTCTACTTGCATAGCATGGCATGATAAGCAACGTAGAAGTAACTCCCAAAGGTTTGATAATAAACAGGTAATAGGTACTACCTCAACTACTTCCCAAACCCACAATTTAATTAGATCCTAATCATGCAACGTGTAAGGATTGATCTAATGCAATAAAACTGGGTAGTAGGAGGTATGATCAAAGTGTTACTTGCCTTGCTGATGATCCGGGAAACCTAGCGATTCGAAGTAACAAGCGGCGCACTCCAGGTACTCTATCACAAACAAACAAGCATACAATAAGAACTCAACTAATGCACAAGTAAAACTCAAATAAGAGATCTAACCAGAAAGTTCAACTTAAGAACTCCGGTTGGCAAAAAGAATCAAATCGAACGAAGCAACGAAAGACAAACGGCAAAAGAAACAGGCTTCGTTTACTATTATGAATCTAAGGCAATTTTTACAGAAGCAAAAACTTGTTTAAGTTGGTTAAACGGAAAGAGGGTTTTGAGACGAAACTCCAGGCGCTTGAATCGCCTGATTCCGATAAACGAGCGAAAAGTTATACTAAAACGAAAATCGGATCAGAAATCGCGATCAGAAATAATCGCGGAAAATCCGAGAAAAAGAAAAACAACAAACAGATTAACGAACGAACGTTCGTTATCTGGATCTAAACGACGAACACGTTCGTTAAAACGAACGAACGAGCGAACGCTCGCTAAATAAACTAAACCGATCTAATAAAAACGAATCTAAAAAAAACCGTGGTTTTTATAGAAAAAAACCGGGCGGTTTTTTTGAGGAAAACTGCCGGCGACGGCGGCTACCTCGGGTGGCGGGACGGCGGGGTCGGCGGCGAGGCGTCGTGGCGGCGAGGCGGCGGCAGGGCGGCGGCGAGGCGGCGCGGCGGCAGGGTCGGCGGCGAGGCAGCAACGGCGGCGGGGTGGCGGCGAGGCGGCACGGCGGGGTGGCGGCAAGGCGGCGGTGCGGTGGCGGCGCTAGGGTTTCGGCGGGCAGGCTGGTGGGCTTCGGCGGCTCGGCGGGGTCGGCTTATAAAGGCCCCCCGGGCGGAGTCCCGCTCGGGTACGGCCCGGAGTCGGTTCGGATTTTTTTAAATTAATTCCGCGTAGAAAAACGAACGAAAGAAATACTAAACGGACTCCAAAAATCCCGAAATAAATTCTTCCCTACTTCTAAAATCAAGCCGGACAAAGTGAATATTTATTTGGGGCCTAAATGCAACTTTGAAAAACACACATTTTTCCTAAATTCAAATAAAATAGCAAACAAAACAAATAAAATCTTATTTGATTTTATTATTAAACCCTCAATATTTCTTTATTTTGGGAAAGTCATTTTATTCCCTCTCTCATATTTTTTTGTAATAGAAATAATTGAAGATAAAATAAATAAAATCAAATGATCCTATTTTCAAAATTTGAGACAACTCAAATATGAAAATAACGAAATCCCCAACTCTCTCTGAGGGTCCTTGAGTTGCGTGAAATTTCTAGGATCAACCAAAATGCAATAAATATGATATGCAATGATGATCTAGTGTATAACATTCCATATTCAAAATTTGGGATATTACAGCACCCGTCTACCATCGCAGATCTGCTTCAACGCCACCGACAGCCATCGCACCCCCGATGCCTACACCGCATCGCAAGAGAGGTGGTACTTCATATCTCCTCAACTTTTTGATCTCAACAAGAAAATAGATCTTAACTTGGTGACTCTACTTTCTTTTCAGCTCTTAGAATTTAGTTCTTAGTTCGAAGCAAACAATGGATGCTAAATATCATTTCTCCGGTTTGCAGCTTCAAATCTGCCATGGCACAGCCATAATACGGTTTAATTGATCATGCTTAGGGTTTAATTGATCATGTTGGTTCCGTGGTGGTTTCTTTAATAGAAATCAGAGGCGAAACCCTCTTTTGCTAAAAAAATATATGCTTAGAGTTTCCCCCTTTTATGATCACTATACGATCAGAATACATGCTTCGTGTCATAATAACACTGCTCCACCCATCAAGCTAAACAAGCTTAGTTGTTCAAATATGAATCTGATATTATTAAAACAGAGTTGTTTAATTGGTCAGCTATATGTTCCTAAATTAGTTTTGAAAATGCATGTTCGCCGCTCGGGTGTGTATCTCTGTGTGTGGGCTGGTCAGCACGGTTTGGGAGGTGAACTTTGCATATGCATGGGTTTATAGGGAGACACTCTCCGAGTTGAAACCACAATGCATTCCATAGATAATCTGACTACTTTTTATGTTTTCATGAATCTCAGATTCTGAACAACATCATAATGATTATGAGCTTGCGCGCATGAAAAGAATAAAGCAGAACAATGCCATGGCTGTCAAACTTGGCATTAAGGGACTGAAATCAAGTCTGGATGCAATGCAATGCAATGCAAACACTCTCCACCTACAGATTCATGCTCAGAATATGATCCTAACAGTGATTCTGAGCTAGAGGGAGACCTAAGTCAATGTAGCTCCCTAGTGGAGGAGTCAGAGGAAGATTCCCTATCTTATTCACCCATCAAGGTACTTGCTCTAACTTTCCAAGGTTACATTGCTCGCACATATCTTGCAACTGATGCTTTGCATTGCTTCTACTTTGTTGAACTGCCATTAGCTTAGTTTACACATTGTGTATGTGAATACACCCTGCCTATCCATTTTCAGTACATATTCCATCTGTCATCATACCATATTTATCCATTCAAATGTTGTTCTTGTGTATCAGACGTTCAAAAGGAAGAGGGTGATTGCTGATCATGGAGGAGCACAAGCAAAGTATTTGGAAAAGGTAGTGGCACCTGATAAATCAAATAGCCCATTAGGTGTAGTTGCAATATCACCTGACCCACAAAATACCCCAACTCTAGCAGACTCTAGCCCTACTACACTGGTCATTTCTGATGCCCCAACTCAGTAGACCCCAACTGCAGCAAACAGTATGATTATGCCAGTTGACATAGCACCAGCTGTACGACGCAAAACCCCCATTCCAGCAAAGAGTACACCAAATCCAGTTGCCAAATCCCTTTTCGAACCAGAGAGAGCCCCAATTGCAGCAAATAGGACCCCTGTTCCATTTCTTCCCAGTTTAGAATACGAAGCTTATGTTGTTGTTAGGAACTTTGTGCGCATCTTTCCTTCATGGAAAGATTATACCGTAGACATAGAACAATTTCCTGTCTTCCTCCGTAACTTACGCGTAAGTAATGTACTAATGTTATTCATGGTCATTACTGCATATGTCTCTGCTGACAGAAGACACAAGATTTCATTCTTTTAAATAGGCGAGGCGCAAACTGGATTGTGATGACGAGCAAGGGTTGGTTGCGCTTTTCAAGCACTCGTTGATGAAGTATCTGGTGCAGCGTAAGGTACTGTCTCCGGTGCTACATTTATCCGACGGTGACTGGAATAATCTTGTTACACATGGTCTCGGCTGCAACGTAAGGTACTGTCTATGATATCACATCACAATTTGAACTATATTTCTGCATTTGCCTTAATGTCTCACTTGTATGAAAACTGTTAGCAGAAGAACATTCGTTCTCAAGGGACCACATAATCTCGCAACTATACTACACACTTCATTGCTCTTGTGAGTACCTCTTGCCCTGTATGACCATACTTACTTTCATAGCTGTTTGATTATGTAGCATCACTGCACATGTTAGCCTCGTAATCGTCCATTTGGTGGACATTATAAGATCCGTATGGACTCTTCATAAATTTAGAATCAACCCAATGCTTTTGAAGAGGTTTAGCTCTGCAGTCCTCTTGTAAGGACTGAACGTGGTCTATCACTGTACTTACATTAACAGCTACTCCCTCCGTCCCATTATATAAGAACGTTTTGTACAGTACACCAGTGTTCAAAACACTCTTGTATTATGGGAAGAGGGATTGGTTCATTTTGTAGCATTCTGCATCTTATCTCCCTCGCCCACCATTTACTAAAAAAGATCAGATCTATATTTAATCTTACCAACAAGTAGAATACACAAACAATGCCAGTGCAGAAGTGTAGCCCATTGCTCTTGTCAGTACATTTTGTCCTGTAACGCTTGTACTTCCAGGGATTGGTAGTTGATTATGTAGCATCAATCTGCATCTTATCTTCATTATCCTCTATCCCTTCCAGTATTATCATATCTATAATTACTCTCTACAAAATGTAGAGTACAGGAAATGCTTATGAAGAAGATTCTGTGCTGAAATTCTTGAGTTATCCTTCCCTTGCCATGGAGAAGGGCATTATAAAGTCGGTATTAACTGTTAGTGCAAGTTAGTCCTTCTAAAGCCTTTATCCTCAACTGCTGTTTAATTTGCTCATACTCCCTATCGTTTACTGCTGTTTAGTTTGCTATTTCTACCAAAATGCATGTTCGTAAGAACCATAAGTTCTAAGTTTTACTTGTAAAACCAAATTCCTTATTCATACCATGCACATTACTTAATACTCCCTATATGTATGCTTGTTTTTGTGGATCTATAATCTAGTGTGTGGTGAAGCATACCACGTTTGCACCTTGTCATCTCCTGTTTTATCTTACTGATGTGGCTGATGATATGAATAAAATGCTATGCACATTATCCAAAATAGATACAATGATTTTCTTTGCCCTTCATCTATGCTTGTTATGTTGACAAGGTAATCCAGTAGTGTGGTGAAGCTCCCCGCATTATGAACAATGCCAAATTATGCTATTGATATTTTGAACATACTCTTTATTTTCTAATTTGAAATTGGATAGAATTGACAGAACAGTTATCATCTTTGTTTATACACGTGCAAAACCTGTCATATCTCTGCTTTGTTTCAGGGTGATATGCCTGATGGCATGCACAAGTCTACTGAAGGCTGTGTGACAAACCCAACATATATTGCAGCAAAGAAGGCAAAACATCTTGAAGATAGCGAGACAACCCCAAAGTCTTGTCTTGATGCAGTGTTCAAGTTACTTGAGACTAACAGTCAGACAAGCTCACAAAATTCATTGTCTGAATCAGTTCGACTTCTTCAGTCCCAAGTTCTAGCAGAAAGGCATTCTGCAACTCAACTTCGACTTGAAGTCCTATCTCTAAGAAAGATTGCGGAGAACACCAATGAGAACCTCATCGCTAAACAGCTACACCTGGAAGCTATGACCGACATGCTAGGCCGGTCTCACAGCCTTGCTCAGCAGCTTGCGCAGCAGTTCCCCGCAAGGCTAACCTTTCTTGAAGTGTCTTGGAAGTGGTCTTGGTTCAGTATTATTTTGTTACGCTGCAATGGTGCCCAATTTTTGTAATCTGCTTCTTCGTTGCGCTTTATGATCACTGGTGGCGAACTTTGATGCCCAGTGGATGTAATATACCTTAAATCCTTTATTATCTAGTGTAGGTTTATTCTTAGTTACTATGCCGTAATTTCTTTATTGTATAGAGTATGTTTATTCTTAATTCCTACTAGTTACGCAGCAGCCCGAAATGAACCCCGGCCCATGATTATGCGAATCAAATCACGGGCTTTTAACAGGCCAAAATTGTCTGGGTCCTTGTTTGGCCCAATCAGATATCGGCTGCGAGCAGGCCGGATGCAAACTGGGTCATAGTTAGGCCCAACTATATGACGGGCTTTTAACAGGCCGAATTTAATATAGGGTCGAAATGTTAAACGGACCCTTAACAGGCCAAAACTAATATCAGGCCGACTTACTAAGTGGGCCTTTAGCAAGTGGGCCCAAAAGCATAGTGTCCAGTTGACGGGCCGAATCTGATATGGGCCATAATTGAGCCCAAGGCCTCTTAAAGGGCCGGACCTGATCTGGGCCGTAATTTGGCCCAGAACGTGGTAGGCTTTTAACGGGCTAGATCTCATATGGGCCACTATTAGGCCCAGAGCATGGCAGGCCATTAATGGACCGGATCAAATATGGGCCGGCATTTGGCCCAAAACATGGCAGCCAGTTAATGGGCCGGCCTACTAGGGTCCTCAAAATCTTGTGGGCCTACAGCTGGGCCGGCCCATTAATGTCGGCGAAATCTCGTGGGCCTTTAGCTGGGCCGGCCCATTATGACCCGCAAGAATCTTGTGGGCCTTTACTTGGGCCGGCCCATTATGGCACAAAAAAAATCTCGTGGGCCTTTACCTAGGCTGGCCCATTATGGCCCGCAAAATCTTGTGGGCCTTTAGCTGGGCCAGCCCATTATGGTCCGCAAAATTCGTGGGCCTTTAGCTGGGCCGACCCATTATGGTCCGCAAAATCATGTGGGCCTCTAGTTGGGCCGGCCCATTTAAACTTGTTGGGCCGTGCCACGTGTCGATGTATCATAGGCGCCTTCTGTCCAGTGAGTGGATGACATCTGTCCTGACGATGAGCCGACACGTGTTTCCTCTAGCCAATGATGATTTTACACGTGGAAAATCCCCATTGGTCAGGGCTGTTAACGGGTTATCGGATCCAAAACCCGACCCGATAGCTTAACGGTGTTCCGTTACGGTGGATGCCACGTGTCGGTCACCCTTGACGAAAGCACTTCTGTGACGCGCGATTTATCGTCATGGAAGTGGACACTTCCGTGATGATAATTTTGGTAATGTCATGGAACACTTCTACGATAGCACAGGTATGACTATCTTGATTCTGTTATAAATTTGTCATGGATGTACATGCATGACAAAAAAGCGACCTACTGTGACAAACACGTATCATCACGGAAGTGTATTTTTTGTAGTGATATTTTCCTCTCCCATAATAATTACATGTAGTATCATAAGAAAATTCAACAATGTAGCTATCACAAAACATATTCTTAGCAAGATCCACATGTATGCAAAGTTGACACTCTTCCAAAATAGTGGATTAACATTAACTAAAGTCATGACCTCTCCAAACCCACTTTTATCAAAAACTTCATAAGATTGAACATTCTCCAAATATGTGGGATCTAAAGTTGACACTCTTCCAAACCCACTTTCAATAATATTGCAAACACTATTATCAATCTCATATTCATCATGGGGCTTAAATAAATTTTTAAGATCAAAAGAAGAATCACCCCAATCATGATCATTGCAACAAATAGTAGTCACAGCAAAACTAGCATCCCCAAGCTTAGGGTTTTGCATATCATTAATACAATTGACATTAAGAGAATTTATAATAACGTCATTACAATCATGCTTTTCATCGAAGGAACTATTAAGTATGGGTGCAATAGCAACGATCTCATGTTTAACATAAGGAACTATAGCAAATTCATCTTCATAAATATTGGCATCACTGCCACAAGAATAGCAAGCATCATCTTCATCAAGGGATATTTCAATCAAATCATCGGAGTCATAATTATCTATAGATTCATGCATATCATTATTTTCTTCCGAAGCAACGATCATTCTTTCAATAAATTCTTTGACATAGACATTATGAGCATAGTTTTCATAGCAATATTTAAGTATGTCAAAATTTTCAGATTCGTAGAGAGTAATATCATATTTTTCAATCAAAGAAGCAACTTCATAAGCACCCTTAAAAGCAACAAATTTCTTCAATTCGTTTGATATCTGAAAGTGCGTTATATTGACTAGAGGGGGGGGGTGAATAGGCGATTTTTATGAAAGTCTTCAAAACGTGGGAGTTATGAAGACAAACAGTAGAAATATGCCTATTACTATGCAGCGGAAGTTAGACTACACTAGGAAAGCCATGGTCAAGTATCAACAGAGTGAACGCACAGTGACAAATAGCTGTAGTGTAATAAGGATCAGGTAGGAAGATACTATGAAGCCAAACAGATCATACACTCACGTTGTGAAGACAAAAGATAGAACAGACACGCAATGACTTCACAATGAGTGATCAGTAAGTAAAAGGAAGTGAAGATGAAACCAGTGACTCATTGAAGACAATGATGTGTTGGACCAGTTCCAGTTGCTGTGACAACTGTACGTCTGGTTCGAGCGGCTAGGTATTTAAACCTTAGGACACACAGTCCCGGACACCGAGTCCTGAACACGCAGCTCAGGACACCAAGTCCTCACCGTATTCTCCTTGAGCTAAGGTCACATAGTCCTCGCCCAATCACTCTGGTAAGTCTTCAAGGTAGACTCCCAAACCTTCACAGACTTCGTTCACTGGCAATCCGCAATGTCTCTTGGATGCTCTGAACACGATGCCTAACCGTCTGGGGATGCATAGTCCTCAAGTGTAATAAGTCCTCAGATCACACAGACAGGAAGACTTAAGTGATGCCTAATTCTCTCTGGCTCTGGTGGTTAGGGCTTTATCCTCGCAAGGAATTCTCTCTCTCAAAGGCTTCGAGGTGGGTTGCTCTCAAACGACAAAAGCCGTACTCTCAATCTGAGCAGCTAACCGTTTATGGTTGTAGGGGGTGGGCTATTTATAGCCACTTGGCAACCCGACCTGATTTGTCCGAAATGACCCTGGGTCACTAAGGAACTGACACGTGTCCCAACGGTCAGATTTCAAACTCACATGGCAACTTTACTTGGGCTACAAGCAAAGCTGACTTGTCTGGCTCTAGACAAGATTCGCTCTCATTGTCTTCACTCGAAGACGTAGGTTTTTGGTTTAGGCATCACTTCAGTCATTCTGACTGGTTCTCCTGGACCCCACTTAACAGTACGGTGGTTCCTATGACTCAACACAAAAGAAAAAGAACTACGAAAGATCTAAGTCTTCGAGCTCCATAGGCTTCATATCGTGTCTTCTTTTGTCATAGTCTTCAATGTGAATATCTTCATATACCACCTTTGACTTCAATGTCTTCGTACATTTTTAGGGGTCATCTCTGGTAGTAAAACCGAATCAATGAGGGACTTCTACCTGTGTTATCCTGCAATTCTCACAAACACATTAGTCCCTCAACTAGGTTTGTCGTCAATACTCCAAAACCAACTAGGGGTGGCACTAGATGCACTTACAATCTTCCCCTTTTTGGTGATTGATGACAAACTAGTTGAAGTTTTCAACGGGGAATATAGTCTGTGAAATTGTAAAGGATAAGGAATTGTCTTCATAAGTTGCAAGGGCTCCCCCTGAAGATGTGCATATAAGTTAATTTGCTTTTGGAATGCAAATGCACATGGCAGGTTGTACTTGTGGAGATCCACTTCAGCTTATGATGACAATTCACTATGCATGTGAAAGTATATGAAGATAATGACATGCATAATGGAAAATGGACGTCTGCAGAATGAGAAAGTGCGGAATTTATCGTCGCACATGCGGAATTTATCTTCGCAAAACAGGGTGGCAAACAAGTAGCAGACGACCATCTGGTTTAAGTGTTACAACTCATAAGAACCAAATGTAGCAAAAACGAGAGTTGTAAGCACGAAGCAAAATATAAGGCACCCGCCCATATGAACCCGCTGAAGACTATCAATCTCATATGCTTCTCCCCCTTTTGTCAGTAATGACCAAAAAGGTTTGAAGACATAGAGTCTCTACTCGTTCCTATGAGGAGTAGGTGAAGCAGCAGGGTTGTTGATGTTTTTTGGCGGTGCAGAAGAGCTTGCAGGTGCTGAAGCAGATGGTGGTGAAGTAGCATCGTCTTCTTCCTCAATGATTCTGGCAGTGACTGTGGCAACAGAGGAAGAAAACTCAGAGTCTTCAAGAGATGGAGTCCCCAGCAGCACAGCTCTTCGAGGAGGTGTGGAGTCAAACTTGAATCTCTCAGTGAAGCCATCCTCTTGAAGATCAGCTTCAGAAAGCATCATCGTTAGCCCTTTCCATGTGCGGCGACAGGTTTCATGGGCAACGAAAGCGTTCTTGGTGGCAAGATTTCGGATGCGATTTACATCCACCAAGAGGCTTTTCATCTGTCTCTTCAACCAGTCATGATGCCTATCCTGCTTTTGATGAAGGGCCACAAGAAGCTCTCGGTCGTTGAGAACACGAGTGCGCTTCTTGGGTCTTGAAGCAGTTGCACTTTCAGTGGCTTCAGTTGAAGCAGGGTGTGGTGCACGTGTAGTGCCAGCCAAAGGATACACCCTAGAGATGGCTTCAACACCTTCAACGTTTTGAGTGAAGCTCTGGTGTTCTGCATTCTGAAGACTCAGAGGTTGCTTGGCAGGTTCAGGATAGATGGCTTCAGCAGAGGTATCCACATCAGGCAAGAAGATCCGATGGTTGCGGGCTGAGGGCTGATACAAGATGGCAGAGTGAAGTTTGATCAGCCTCATTACCCAAGGAGCATAGAACTTCAAACCAAATAGATCTGAGCCGAATGCAGCTAGTTGGCGTATGAAGAAATCCTGTGCGTTGAAGCATTTGCCATGAAGCATACAGAATATCAGAGTCTTCATTGCACCCTCGATCTTGGCATTTGGAGAGTGTCCTTTAATGGGCCAGAGAGTCTGCCGGATGAAGTGATAGATGGTCCTGGGCAGGTACTCAAGGTCTTCAACAAAGAACTCTGTGGGATAAGGAGCATCGTGGGGCAATGGCTTCATCATGGAGAGCATCTGACTCATATTCGGTTCAGGCCTCTGAAATATGCTCTCAATAGCTTCAGTGTGTAGCCGACAGCCTTGCTCGAAGAATTCGCCTGGAGTGGGCAGGCCAGTGAGCTCAATGATATCAAATGCATTGGCTTCATGATGAACGTTGCCAGTCATCCACTCCAGGACCCAGGTCTTCGGATCTCTATTGTATCCTTTGATGTGTAGTGTGGCATAGAATTGTAGCAGGAGCTCTTCATTCCAATGCTCTTCATCAGTAACAAACTGTAGCAGACCCACTTGTTTGAAGCAATCCAACGCTTCCTCTAGACAGGGCAGACCAGCAATAGCTTCAACATCAAGGCGCTTGTGCGGGAAAATGCGACCTTGGTTGTACAGTATGCAAGAGTAGTAGCTGCGCTGAGGATAGCTCCAGAACCTATCTGATGAAATCCTTTCCCTTGAATAGGGGTTCTTGGATCTATTGAAGAAAGTATTATCTGCCCTGAAGCCATTGATGTTGAAGGAGCCAGGTGCTGATGCAGGACCTGGAAACCTTGGCAGTCTGGGGATTGGCTTCTGGACCTGAGGCCTGTGCTCAACATGATAGTTGAATTGGGGACCTGCAGCAGACTCAGGAACAGAAGTTGTGGGTTCAGTGGCTTCGATGTCTTCTGAAGCTTTTGCTGGGGAGGGCTCCACATTAGCTTCGTTGTTGGTTGTGGCAGCCTCAAGATTTTCATCCTCCGCTTGACTAGCTGGAGGGTCAGTCACAAGCACGTTCTCCTGGAGAACTGCTTCTTGGTGGAGCAGAGGAGTGGGCTCTTGTGGTGCTTCTTCTGCGGCTGATGCAGCCGGAATGTCTTCAGCATAGACTTGAGGCCTAGGACCTTTGCGAAGCCTGCGGAACGCAGACGACGCCTGTGGGGTTGGAGGGGGCTGGGCCTCACAGTCTTCTTCCTTTTAAGGGCGATCCGCCCATGAAGCATCCTGTGCAATTGGCGTCAGTGGACGACCAATGCTAATGAGTTCGCTGTGTTCTAACTGAGGAAGGGCTACATCATCTTCTATATTGTCACGATGACCAATGTCTTCAGCAGCGATGGGATCAGCTGCTGGAATGTCTTCAGCTTCAGGAGCCTCTGTGGAAGCAGGCTCATGAACCGTCAGTTGACGTTCTGCGTCAGGGTGAACCATAGAAATAGGTTCAACTATCAAGGGATCTGTGGGAGGAGCCCGAGATTTCTTGGTCTTTCTCTTTTTCTTGCCGGGGGCAGTAGGAGAGGCTTCAGAGATTTTCCTCTTCCTGGCTTCAGCCTCAGCAGTTCTTGTCTTCTTGAGCTCTGAAGCTATTGACCGGCTCTTTGGCTTCGAGCCAGTCGTTGCAGTTGGGAAGACAAGCGGAACTGCTTCCTTCCTTGGTGCCTCTGGTTCAGCTGGAACAGTCTTCTTCTTTTTCTTTGCGGCCATCTTGGGGTCGATGCCAGGACGCCCAAGTGCCTTGCGCTTCTCAGCCTCATTGTAGGCTTGCACACATCTATCAGCCAAAGACTTCATCCTCTCACGTGAACCCTGAGCTTCTGCACGCTTCTTCAGAAAGTTTTCCTTTAGCTCATGCAACATGATCTTGAAGCTCTTCACTTCTTGCACGCTGAGCTTGGTCATATTCTTCTTGAACTGAGCCTTTTCATGATCAATTTTCTGCTTCAGTTCAACAATGCGCTGGGCAATGGCAAGTTCTGAAGCAATAGCACCTTGGAAGGCGACGCTTAGGCCAACGGGCAGCTGTAGATCTTCAAAGCTGATGTTTGGTGTGGCAAACCACTCATCAATAAAGTTGTGGATGATGGCGACATCAAAGAGAGGCAGATTGTTGAAGATTTCTGCTTCTCGTGTGCCATCTGCCCTTGGTGCTGAGGGACCAAGGTTGAAGTCTAACCCAAATTTCTTCTTGTTCTGCTTCGCTGAGTTTTGGGCAAACTGGAAGTTGCGCTTGAACAGATTGTCATCACGACACCAGAGTAGTGACGACGGATGTGCGTCATCAGGCTGTGGCCCACGAACCATGCATGGATAGAAGCTTTGGGCAATAGCTTCATCTCTGGACCTGGGTACAACATTCTTGTATAAGATGTCTCCCCACGGTCTTTTTATGGCACTTTTCTCAGCAAATTCTTGGGTTATGAAGCGGTATTTGAACCATTGTTCTGCCCAATAGCGTCGAATCCATTGGATTTGGGTCTTGCGCTGACCATAATTCTCTTCAGGATCTGTTTTATACATTTCTGCCAGTTCATCAGGCAGATCTTTGGATGTTCCTCCACGTCGCTGTCTGCCCCCCTTCCTTGCTGCTGTTTCTGAAGCCATAAACCTTAACTTGGAAGGCTTCAAGACGTTCAAAGCCTTCAAAGGCTTCCTTTTGCTGGACCAACAGGAACTGGCTTCAGGAGAATTTATGTGATTCTGTAAGAATTCTGCAAATGAATGCAGACTATGAGAACCAAAGGATTCTCCCACGGACATGTACCTGTGACAGCATTAAGGTGCGAGGGAAGGGGAAGAGGTCATATGCATTCTCAGAAGATTTTGAAGATAAATCAGTTTAGAAGACATTGACCTCATCGTGTGAAGACATTCACTCATAGATAAGAAGTTGGTTCCAGATTTGTACGAATCCACAGATCAGTACAAGTGAGGAATCTAACTACTTTGTGAAGCACAAGTGAATATACTAGGCATGTTATGAGATGCAGTTTGAGAGAGATCTAGTTTGCGTGAGCAGAAACTGCTTGTGGTAGAAAGTGACAGATCGATAGGATCAAAGGTGCTGTAAAAATACAGTTTTATGTACCACACTGAGAACTGCTAGACGGAGCGAGAGATGAGGCCGAGCAGTTCACTCGTCCGTGCCCTAACTTGGCGACGGAGGAGACCTAGGCGACGGCGGAGAGGACGATGTCCGCAGTCGGCGTGAAGACGGCGTCGGAGAGGTTGCGGCAGCGAAGCGCTTCGTCGCCGGCGTCGTCGAGAGCTAGCGGTGGCGCTAGGGTTCGTGCGAGGGTGGAAGAAGAGATAGTTACCGCTGTGAGTGTGTATTTATAGGCACAAGGGCGGCACTGTGCTATTACACAGGTGCCCCTGGCGATTCGCATCTGAGGAACGCGTGGCCAGTTTGCGGAAGTTTGGGGTTTGTTCCACGTCCCATGCACGCCTGGACTGTCGGGTGGTCGTTCCTGCTTCTCCGGATTTTATGTGGAGGAATGAGCATTGAAAACGGACTTTATGGTTGTCTCTATATCTTCTGCTGACAAGGACGCAGTGAAGACATTCGACAGTTTTAATAGAATGCATATGACTTAGAGAGATAGAGTTTGAGATAGAAAGCATAGAGAAGTTTGGGGTCCGATCACATTCACTTAGTTCAAAAGATTCAACACGAAGACATAGCTATAAGTGAATCTTGTAGAGGACAGAACACTAGCATATATATATATATGTATATATATAGTCAACATAGTGAAGATAATCATGAAAATATGTTGAGTTCGAAGCCAAACCAAATGTGAAGAAATTGCAAGGTAACGCCATGAGAGAAACACTTCAAAATAGAACATTTGGTGGTGGCGTTACCCACCGTATAGGAAGTATTAGACCCAGACACGGTGCACAATTATCGTGGCGCTCCGAAGTCAAATTCCACATTAATGTATTCACACTTAGAATGTATGTCTTCACTGATTGAAGATATACTTCACTTCGTGTGTTGCACATCTAAGTCATCAATATGCATAAGGGTTAGGATGTGTGCCTGATCACAGGACATTTGAGGATTCCAGGATATTTAGCTCACACCGTAACTTGCAAAACCTCATATCATCCAAGGGCTTGGTGAAGATATCTGCCAATTGCTCTTCAGTGTTGACGTGTATGATATCAATGTCTTCCTTCACAACATGATCTCTGAGAAAGTGATGACGAATTTCAATGTGCTTTGTCTTTGAGTGCTGAACTGGGTTGTTGGCAATCTTGATGGCGCTTTCATTGTCGCAGTAAAGTGTCACTTGCTTCAGATGAATGCCATAGTCCTTGAGTGTTTGCTTCATCCACAGAAGCTGAGCGCAGCAAGATCCAGCAGCAATGTATTCAGATTCAGCAGTGGAGAGAGATACACAGTTCTGCTTCTTTGAAGACCAACATACAAGTGATCGTCCCAGAAAGTGACATGTGCCTGATGTAGACTTGCGATCAACTTTGTCACCAGCATAATCAGCATCCGAGAATCCAACCAAATCAAACTCTGAGCCCTTTGGATACCATAATCCTAGAGTTGGGGTGTGAGCCAAATATCGAAGAATTCGCTTCACAGCTAAGTGATGCGACTCCTTTGGTGCCGCTTAAAATCGAGCACACATGCAAACACTAAGCATAATATCTGGCCTAGATGCACATAAATAAAGTAAAGAACCAATCATGGAGCGGTATACCTTTTGATCGAACTCTTTACCATTGTCGTCAGGACTCAGATGATGTTTGGCTGGCATTGGTGTTGTGAAGCCTTTGCAGTCTTGCATACCGAACTTCTTTAGGAAATCTTTGAGATACTTCTCTTGAGATATGAAGATGCCATTGCGTTGTTGTCGTATTTGAAGACCAAGGAAGAACTTCAGCTCCCCCATCATGGACATCTGATATTGCTCTTGCATCATATATCCAAACTCTTCACTGTACTTCTGATTGGTGCAGCCGAAGATAATGTCATCCACATATATTTGGCACACAAATAGTTCACCATCATATGTCTTCGTGAAAAGAGTGGGATCTAGGGAACCAGGTATGAAGCCATTGCTCTTCAGGAAGTATTTGAGTGTGTCATACCAGGCCCTAGGGGCTTGTTTGAGGCCATACAGTGCCTTGTTGAGCTTGTATACCATGTCAGGATGTTTTGGATTTTCAAACCCAGGCGGTTGTGCAACATACACTTCTTCTTCAATCTTGCCATTGAGAAAGGCACTCTTCACATCCATTTGATATAGAAGTATGTTATGATGATTTGCATAGGCCAGCAGTATGCGTATGGCTTCAAGCCTAGCCACAGGAGCAAATGTTTCATCGAAGTCAATGCCTTCCACTTGAGTATATCCTTGAGCAACGAGACGAGCTTTGTTTCTGACAACTTGACCATGCTCATCTTGCTTGTTGCGGTATATCCATTTGGTGCCTATTATGTTGTGCTTCCGTGGATCAGGACGCTTAACCAGTTCCCATACATTATTCAGCTCAAACTGTTGAAGCTCTTCTTGCATAGCATGAATCCATTCAGGTTCCATGAAGGCTTCTTCAACTTTCTTGGGTTCTGATATTGAGATGAATGCGAAGTGCCCACAGAAATTTGCTAGCTGAGTTGCCCTTGAGCGAGTGAGTGGACCAGGTGCATTGATGCTATCAATTATTCTTTCAATCTGCACTTCATTGGCAACGCGAGGATGTACAGGGCGGAGACTTTCTCTTGCTGTTCACTGTCGTTGTTGGAAGGAATGTCTTCAGGCTGAGCAATGTCTTCATGTTGATCAGGTGCTGAAATGATAAGTTCTTCTTCAGGATGAGCTTCAGAGGGTATAATCTCTCCAGTTCCCATTAGCTTGATTGATTCACTGGATGGAACTTCATCTAGCACACTTGGCAGCTGCTCTCTTTGTGATCCGTTGGTCTCATCGAACCGCACATCCACTGTTTCAACCACTTTGTAATGAAAGAGATTGAAGACTCTGTAGGAGTGCGAATCCTTTCCATATCCAAGCATAAATCCCTCATGTGCTTTTGGTGCAAATTTTGAGGTGTGATGTGGGTCCTTGATCCAGCACCTTGCACCAAATACTCTGAAGTAACTGAAATTTGGCTTTTTGCCAGTAAGGAGCTCATAAGATGTCTTGTTCAGAAGCTTGTGAAGATAAACACGATTGATTGTATGGCATGCAGTGTCAATGGCTTCAGTCCAGAATTTTCTTGGAGTCTTGTATTCATCCAGCATCGTTCTGGCCATCTCAATGAGTGTTCTGTTCTTGCGTTCGACGACGCCATTCTGCTGTGGTGTGTACGGAGCTGAGAATTCATGTGTGATGCCCAAGGTATCAATATATGTATCAAGGCCAGTGTTCTTGAATTCAGTGCCATTGTCACTTCTGATGTGCTTTATCTTGGCGCCGTAATTGTTGATAGCTCGATTGGCGAAGCGCCTGAAGACATCCTGCACTTCAGTCTTCTAAAGGATTATGTGCACCCAAGTATATCTAGAGTAATCATCAACAATGACAAAGCCATAGAGGCAAGCAGTAGTAGTAAAAGTTGAGTAGTGAGTGGGACCAAAAAGATCCATGTGAAGCAGTTCGAAGGGTCGAGTAGTGGTCATGATTGTCTTCGAGGGATGTTTTGCCCTCGTCATCTTCCCTGCTTCACAGGCACCGCATAAGTGATCTTTCTTGAACTTGACGCCCTCGATGCCTATGACATGTTTCTTCTTCGCAAGGGTGTGGAGGTTCCTCATGCCAGCATGCCCAAGCCTCCGATGCCAAAGCCAGCATTCTGAAGCTTTTGCAAGAAGACATACTGCAAGTTGTGGCCCTGCTGAGAAATCTACCACATACAAATCATCTTTCCGATACCCTTCAAACACTAGAGACTTGTCAGATTCCATTAGTACAAGGCAACGAAATTTTCCAAATATTACGACCATGTTCAAATCGCAAAGCATTGAGACAGACATTAAGTTGAAACCAAGGGATTCAACAAGCATGAATTTATCCATGTGTTGATCCTTTGAGATTGCAACTCTACCTAGACCCAATACCTTACTTTTACCAGTGTCAGCAAATGTGATGTGGCTCTTGTCGCATGGACGTAAGGTTGAGTCCATAAGAAGGCTTCTTTTGCCAGTCATGTGATTTGTACACCCACTGTCAATAATCCATTCTGAAGACTTTGAAGACGCTGGTGTCGTACCCTACAGTGCAGTTAGGGGGATAGGCTTCACGAAGAGAATTGTGAAGCAAAAACATTTGACGAACCAGTGGGTTATGAAAACTTAGATCCAGATTAGGACTAATAGGGAGAGTAGCATGCGATTCAGGAACGAAGTACATAATGATGCCATTCGGGCATTTTATCTTGTGCCCTACAAGATTTTTAAGGTCCCCAGCAATAGCGTCAGAAGATTTTGTTTTTCTGCTGGAGACCTTTCCCTGCAAAAGAGAGTTAAGCTTTCTTAACCACCCACATCTTCAAGGGTGGCTTAGAAGCAATAAGTCTAAGTGCAGCATCTGAGAATTTTGGTTTTGGAGCCCTAGCAAACAGTCTAGCAGGCGGACAATAGTACTCATAAGAATAGGCAGAATAATTTTTGGTCATATGAACATGACGGTTTGATGAACCGCTCTCATATTCATATGCCTGAGTATGGTTTCCCTGCAAAACATTTGCGTTAGTGTGACTCAGGTGAGTCCTCTGTCTGCATGAAGCCTTTGGACTTAGGTTTGTCTTCTTCATGTGAGGTGTCATGAAGACATTCACAAGAAGATTTTCCAGACACTTTTTCGGAACCCAGATCTTCTTCATAGACGGTCCATTCCTGCAGTTAGTACCAATGTACCTGGCAAACACTACACCATTCTGATTTTTAAACAGTACATAGTTTGCATCAAAGGATTCATCAATGATAATGGGGTTAGCACAGGTGAAGCCAGATAAATTGGATGGATCTGCTGAAGGTTCCTTTGCAGCAACCCACTTGGTTTTGGGGTACTGCTCAGGTTTCCAGTAAGAGCCATCTGCATTTATTTTCCTTACGAACCCTATACCCTCTTTCCTAGGGTTTCGGTTCAGAATCTGCTTTTTCAGGACATCACATAGCGCCTGATGCCCTTTAAGGCTTTTGTACATCCCTGTTTCAAGCAATGTCTTCAACCTAGCATTCTCATCAGCAATAGCAGTGGTAACCTCAGCAGAGGGGTTAGTTACCACATCAATAGTTAAAGATATTGCAACAGCAGTAGCAGTGGAACATTCAGCAACAGAAGTAGCATTATCACGCTCAATGCATTTAAGATATGGTGGTTCAAATCCTTCCTGAGCGGAACTGATCTGTCCGACGCGAAGTGACTCGTTTTCCTTTTGCAGATCTTCATGAGCCGCTCTCAATTTCTCAAGTTCTTGATTCCTTTGAAGATAATCATAGGAAAGCTTTTCAAACCTAGTTGAGAGAGTATCATGACGATCTTCAAGTTCCTGATACTTAACGTGAAGATTTTTTATGTCTTCAATTAAGGATTCAGATCGAGTCATTTCAGCACCCAACAGATCATCGCTTCTGTCTAACAGTTTTTGAATATGTTCCATGGCTTTCTGTTGTTCAGTTGCAATTTTAGTGAGTGTTTTGTAACTAGGTTTTGAATCACAATTAGAGTCATCGTCACTAGATGTTTGATAGTGAGTAGTGCGTTTGTTTACCTTGGCACCGCGTGCCATGAAGCAGTAGCCCTTGTCATTTGCATCGGTGTTGGTGATGAAGTCATTGTCTTCAGTGTTGAAGATGGACTTGGCGACATATGCTGTAGCCATACTTGCAATGCCAGAATCACACTCCTCCTCAGACTCCACCTCTGCCTCCTCAGAAGCGGACTCCTCCTCTGAATCCATTTCCTTGCCAACAAACGCACGTGCCTTGCCAGATGAGCTCTTCTTGTGTGATGAAGACTTTGAGGAAGACTTGGAAGAAGACTTTGTGTATTTCTTCTTCTTCTTGTTGTCAGAGTCATATTCCTTGCTCTTCTTCTTCTTTCTGTTCTCATTGTCCCACTGTGGACACTCAGAGATGAAGTGTCCAGTTTTCTTGCACTTGTGGCATGTTTTCTTCTTGTAGTCATGAGCAGAGGCTTTATTATTCCTTGACCTTGATCGTGAAGACTTTCTGAAGCCTTTCTTCTTGGTGAATTTTTGGAACTTCTTCACTAGCATTGCAAGTTCCCTTCCAATGTCTTCAGGATCATCAGAACTGCTTTCAGATTCTTCTTCAGATGAGGAAACAGCTTTTGCCTTCAAGGCACGAGTTCACCCATAGTTTGGACCGTAGATATCTCTTTTCTCCGAAAGCTGAAACTCATGTGTATTGAGCCTCTCAAGTATGTCAGACGGATCGAGTGTCTTGAAATCAGGATGTTCTTGGATCATCAGGGCCAGGATGTCAAACGAACTATCAAGTGATCTCGGCAGCGTCTTGACGACTTCGTGTTTGGTAATCTCAGTGGCGCCGAGGGCTTGAAGCTCATTTGTGATGTCAGTGAGTCGGTCAAATGTGTGCTGGACATTCTCATTGTCATTTCGCTTGAAGCGGTTGAAGAGATTGCGAAGGACACTGATTCTTTGATCTCTCTGGGTTGAGATGCCTTCATTGACCTTGGAGAGCCAGTCCCAGACGAGCTTGGATGTCTTCAAGGCACTCACACGGCCATACTGTCCTTTGGTCAGATGACCACAGACGATGTTCTTGGCAGTAGAGTCCAATTGAACGAATTTCTTGACATCAGCAGCAGTGACACCTTCTCCAGCCTTGGGAACGCCGTTCTCGACGACATACCATAGGTCGACGTCAATGGCTTCAAGATGCATGCGCATCTTATTCTTCCAGTAGGGATATTCAGTTCCATCGAAGACGGGGCACGCAGCGGAGACTTTAATTATCCCTGCAGTCGACATAGCTAAAACTCCAGGTGGTTAAACCGAATCACACAGAACAAGGGAGCACCTCGCTTTGATACCAATTGAAAGTGCGTTATATCGACTAGAGGGGGGGTGAATAGGCGATTTTTATGAAAGTCTTCAAAACGTGGGAGTTATGAAGACAAACAGTGGAAATATGCCTATTACTATGCAGCGGAAGTTAGACTACACTAGGAAAGCCATGGTCAAGTATCAACAGAGTGAAAGCACAGTGACAAATAGCTGTAGTGTAATAAGGATCAGGTAGGAAGATACTATGAAGCCAAACAGATCATACACTCACGTTGTGAAGACAAAAGATAGAACAGACACGCAATGACTTCACAATGAGTGATCAGTAAGTAAAAGGAAGTGAAGATGAAACCAGTGACTCGTTGAAGACAATGATGTGTTGGACCAGTTCCAGTTGCTGTGACAACTGTACGTCTAGTTGGAGCGGCTAGGTATTTAAACCTTAGGACACACAGTCCCGGACACCGAGTCCTGAACACGCAGCTCAGGACACCAAGTCCTCACCGTATTCTCCTTGAGCTAAGGTCACATAGTCCTCGCCCAATCACTCTGGTAAGTCTTCAAGGTAGACTCCCAAACCTTCACAGACTTTGTTCACTGGCAATCCACAATGTCTCTTGGATGCTCTGAACGCGACGCCTAACCGTCCGGGGATGCACAGTCCTCAAGTGTAATAAGTCTTCAGATCACACAGACAGGAAGACTTAAGTGATGCCCAATTCTCCCTGGCTCTGGTGGTTAGGGCTTTATCCTCGCAAGGAATTCTCTCTCTCAAAGGCTTCGAGGTGGGTTGCTCTCAAACGACAAAAGCCGTACTCTCAATCTGAGCAGCCAACCATTTATGGTTGTAGGGGGTGGGCTATTTATAGCCACTTGGCAACCCGACCCGATTTGTCCGAAATGACCCTGGGTCACTAAGGAACTGACACGTGTCCCAACGGTCAGATTTCAAATTCACATGGAAACTTTACTTGGGCTACAAGCAAAGCTGACTTGTCCGGCTCTGGACAAGATTCGCTCTCATTGTCTTCACTCGAAGACATAGGTTTTTGGTTTAGGCATCACTTCAGTCATTCTGACTGGTTCTCCTGGACCCCACTTAACAGTACGGTGGTTCCTATGACTCAACACAAAAGAAAAAGAACTACGAAAGATCTAAGTCTTCGAGCTCCATAGGCTTCATATCGTGTCTTCTTTTTTCATAGTCTTCAATGTGAATATCTTCATATACCACCTTTGACTTCAATGTCTTCATACATTTTTAGGGGTCATCTCTGGTAGTAAAACCGAATCAATGAGGTACTTCTACCTGTGTTATCCTGCAATTCTCACAAACACATTAGTCCCTCAACTAGGTTTGTCGTCAATACTCCAAAACCAACTAGGGGTGGCACTAGATGCATTTACAATATCGTAGTAACTATAAACACCCTTTACATAAGAAGATAAGATTTCAATATCATTAAACTCACACAGGTAGGGGAGGTGTTTTTTAGGGTTCTTAGAGTAGCAAGTAAAATCACAAATTTCACAAAGATTCCAAGAATAACACAACAATCTTTTTATTTGATTCCATAAGAGTCTCCCTTTTTCAGACAAATGGTGACGCACAAAATGAGCATGCTCATCTAAATATTTCCCATCAACTAGGCTAGTTGGGGTATCAGCACGAGCGCATAAGGATCGAAGATGATCTAAGTAGAACACTTTAAGTGGATCCATATCAATAGATTTTTAGCAAGCAAAGATGCAAGCAAATAGAAGGCACATGGAAACACAAACAAGGATACATACGGGAAGAAGGCAAACAAAAGAAGAGGCAAGTAGGGAAAGAGAAGGAGGACGGAGAGAGAGGGCAAATAAAATGGCAAGGGTGAAGTGGGCGAGAGGAAAACGAGAGGCAAATGGCAAATAATGTAATGCGGGAGATAAGGGTTTGTGATGGGTACTTGGTATGTCTTGACTTGCAACGGCGCCACAAGTGACTCGTTGTCGGGAGTCAAATCTTGACTTGTCTTGCGCGAACCTCCCCGGCAACGGTGCCACAAATCCTTCTTGCTACCTCTTGAGCACTGCGTTGGTTTTCCCTTGAAGAGGAAAGGGTGATGCATCAAAGTAGCGCAAGTATTTCCCTCAGTTTTTGAGAACCAAGGTATCAATCCAGTGGGAGGCCATGCACAAGTCCCTCGCACCTACACAAACAAATAAATCCTCGCAACCAACGCGATACGGGGTTGTCAATCCCTACACAGTCACTTACGAGAGTGAGATCTGATAGATATGATAGGATAATATTTTTGGTATTTTTATGATAAAGAGAAATAAAAGATGCAAAGTTAAATAAATGGCAAAGGAACTAACTAAGTATTGGAAGATTAATATAATGTAAGATAGACCCGGGGGCCATAGGTTTCACTAGTGGATTCTCTCAAGAGCATAAGTATTTACAGTGGGTGAACACATTACTGTTGAGAAATTAACAGAATTGAGCATAGTTCTGAGAATATCTAGGTATGATCATGTATATAGGCATCACGTCCGAAACAAGTAGACCGACTCCTGCCTGCATCTACTACTATTACTCCACACATCGACCGCTATCCAGCATGCATCTAGAGTATTAAGTTCAAGAGAACAGAGTAACACTTTAAGCAAGATGACATGATGTAGAGGGATAAACTCATGCAATATGATAAACCCCATCTTGTTATCCTCGATGGCAACAATACAATACGTGCCTTGCTTCCCCTACTGTCACTGGGAAAGGACACCACAAGATTGAACCGAAAGCTAAGCACTTCTCCCATTGCAAGAAAGATCAATCTAGTAGGCCAAACCAAACTGATAATTCGAAGAGACTTGCAAAGATAACCAATCATACATAAAAGAATTCAGAGAAGATTCAAATATTGTTCATAGATAAACTTGATCATAAACCCACAATTCATCGGTCTCAACAAACACACCACAAAAGAAGATTACATCGAATAGATCTCCACAAGAGAGGGGGAGAACTTTGTATTGAGATCCAAAAAGAGAGAAGAAGCCATCTAGCTAATAACTATGGACCCATAGGTCTGAAGTAAACTACTCACACTTCATCGAAGGGGCTATGGTGTTGATTTAGAAGCCCTCCGTGATCGATGCCCCCTCCGACGGAGCTCCGGAAAAGGCCCCAAAATGGGATCTCGTGGATACAAAAAGTTACGGCGGTGGAATTAGGGTTTTGGCTTTGTATCTGGTAGTTTGGGGGTACGTAGGTATATATAGGAGGAAGGAGTACGTCGGTGGAGTAACAGGGGACCCACGAGGGTGGAGGGCGCGCCTGGGGGGGAGGCGCGCCCCCTACCTCGTGCCTTCCTCGTTGATTGCTTGACATAGGGTCCAAGCCCTCTGGATCATGTTCATTTCGAAAATCACGTTCCCGAAGGTTTCATTCCGTTTGGAATCCGTTTGATATTCTTTTTCTGAGAAACCCTAAAATAGGGAAAAAAGCAATTCTGGGCTTCCGGTTAATAGGTTAGTCCCAAAAATAATATAAAAGTGTATAATAAAGCCCAATAATGTCCAAAATAGAATATAATATAGCATGGAACAATCAAAATTATAGATATGTTGGAGACATATCAACAACCAATATAAGTGGGGTGTTGTCTGATTTCTCCGGCACCACCACGTTTTTCAAGGACTTTGCTGTTGCTCCTTCAGGTTCGGCAATCACCCTCTTCCTTTTTGATGTCTGATGCACAAGAACAACATTTGAGTGAAAAAACATGGTATGATGACAGATGGAATAGGTATTGATAATGGATGGGCATGGCATCTTGACATATATGATAAGTAAACTAAGCACATGGCTGTGCAACAAAGTAGACGAAATGCAAGACAACATATGCAAGATACGCGCAATCAATAAAACCTTGCCAAATTAGAACATGAACCTTGATGGGTGAACAGGACAAGCCATCTGCCTTTGACTCCTCGAGGTTAGAATAGTCATTAGGATCATATTCTGAACAAGAATCTACAGGTGGGGAGCGTATGAGTCTCATTGCATCCAGAATGGCACTCAGTGCCTAGGTGCCAATTTTGTAAGTCGTTGCAGTGTTCCATAATATTCTTCTGATGCACGGATTCTGATATTCGCTGTAATTACGTATAATATCTGAGAACCATGAAAACATAAATAGTAGTGAGATTATCCTTGTAATGTAGAGGATATTCTAATATAGGGGCGCCCTTGTAAACCCTTGTGTGCTATCACTGGATTCTAATGAGAGAGATCATGTGTGCTGTAATATGGTGCTTGCATTAATATAATCTGGCACAAGTACAAAAAAATAGGTTCCAGAAGTAAGGATAGTTGGCAGATGATAGGTTCATAATATACTGTATAGACAGTTTATTGCCAAACCATGATAACAAGAGCACACAGCAACTAGGCAGATCGTAGTGTACATAAATGGGGTACACCATAACCACGATATATAAATCGGGAAAGTGGAATTGGCTGGAAAATACGGTGTTGTATTGCCACTACTAATTGAAAGCCTATCTATTACAGGCCAACTCTATCAACTGTTGATTGCAGATGTCCCTGCTCCCCTTCCAGACAAGGAACATACTATATGTACTAAATACAGAATAACAAAAGAGGAACATGTTAAAGAACAGAAGAGGAAGCATATTCTTGAGGTTCCGCTGCATTGCATACAATGTTGGTTGCCCACTCATGATGAATCACAATGCCCAAAGAAATGCAATTCCATGCTGTCTCTCTATATGTGGCCACATGCATTTGGAAAATAAAGTGGGAGCATAACCTAACCAATTAAATGTGTGTCTGTTAACTAATATCAGTATCATATCACAGTTCGTATTTGAAGAAGTAAGCTTTGGACTTATGATTGGTGTGTCGTTTAGCTTCAAGAGTGGACGGTTGCTAGTGCGACACATAGCAGCTACACAGATCATAGTTTAGATATAACGGGAAAACCGTAAGCATCAGGAGTAAAATCAGCAAAATGGAACTTGCTGGAATATATGTGCTAGTATTGCCGGTACGGCTATAAAAGCTTCGGATAACAGCTCTCTTCAACTGAAGGTGCGGTACTATTAATATCAGTGTAACTCTCAAAGGCGACACAACTCCCCGCATTTCCTTGCTAATCTCATAGGATTCAAGTGGGCAGGCCACTACAAATCCTATTCCTATGTTTACAAAATCCTACGAATCAAAGAGGCCCGAAGAGATCAAAGTGTCCATCACAACCGACCATATAGACCTCTAAACTGCAAATATCCCTGCTCATCTTCACTACAAGGAACATACTGTACTACTATCATACTCCCTCCATTCCAAAATATAAGTCTTTGTAGAGATTTCCACTGTGGATCACATACAGATGTATACAGATAAATTTTAGAGTGTAGGTTCACTCATTTTGCTCCATATGTAGTCCATGGTGGAATCTATACAAAGACTTGTATTTAGGAATGGAGAGAGTACTTATTAAATAAGACCGGAAGAGGAACATGCTAAAGAAGAGCAACAAGATTTTGGATAATAAAATGTTCGTTGTGCAGTTCCCACACATGATGAACCAGAGCGCATTAAAAATACAACTCCCTGCTGTCTCTCTATATGTGGTGCACGTGCTTTTCGAAAGTAAAGTAGGAACATTAGCTGACTAATTAAACATTATCTGTTTTAGTAATATCAGCATCATATCAGATTCGTATTTGAGCAACAAGTTTGGAATTATGAGTGGCACGTTGTTTAGCTTGATGGATTCAGGAGCAGTGCTAAGCAGGTACGATGATGGTACTAAATATAAAGGCATGTCTGCAATTTCATTGGGTCAGTCGACCATTTCAGGCGGCTGGATGAAGATCCTACGTCTCCTAACCCTTCTTCTTCCTCGTCTCCGATTCTTCCCATACAGAACACTGCATGGGCCGTCGACCGAACCACCGGGCCCCCACCGCCTGTGTTCCTCCGCCACCCCCACCCCCACCCCCGCCCCCACCCGCATCGAGTTTTCTTCGTTCAGCCCACACCACCCCCACAACCATCGTCCCCACCCGAGCCCCTTCCTTCGCACCGGCGAACTCCGGCGAGCTCTCAAAAATCGACTGACCCAATTTTGAAATTTAGTCTACTGTCATTTAACTAGTGTGGAATATAAAAGGGGAAAACCATAAGCATTGCGAGTATAGTGTTGAGCGTGCCATGGTGGATCTGAAGGTGCAAACCGAACAAAGGCAACTTCGCAACCAATGTTTGCTTTCAACTAGCAAGTAAGCGATGAACAAGAAATCAGAGTAAAGCAGTGGCGATCTATTTTCTTGCTGCGATAAATAAGTTGAGCAGATATGAAAGAGTACCGCCTCTGGTGCGGCGCTGTGTATGAATCTGCTGAGAATTTGACGGTGCTGTGATCGCGATGGCTGTCGGCGTCATGGAAGGAGATCTAGGAGGGTAGACAGTGGCGGTGGGGCGCGATGGACGAGTCAGTCATAGGAGCTGCGCCGGCAAGGTGGACGACGACAGGGATGAAGCGAGAGGACATGATGCAGGGATCCCGGTTCGAAGCCACGGATGAGAGAGGTCGATCTTTTGTAATGGACGACGGCGTCAGGGTATCAGCTCCGGCATGGTGGAGGAGGACGGCGGTGGATGGGGTGGCGGACGGAGGAGGCTGGGGTGGAGAGGCTGTTTTGGCGCCCACGGAGTACGAATGGGGAAATGGAGGGAGAGAGGAAGGGGGAACCATGTCTTTAGGCCGCACTTGTCCCAAATGCGAGGAAATTTACAAACTTAGCCCCCATTTAATATTTCCTACATCACAATAATATTAGTCGGTTGGGGATAGGACGGTAATCTCGCATACACCGAATATTTGCCGACGAGAGTTTGTCTTTGGCGCCCACCATGTATGAATCGGGGAGGGAATCGATTTTGGCTGAGGAGACACTGTGCTTTGGCGCCCACCGTGTATGAATCCAGGTGAGAGGCGGTTATGTCACGTTTGAGTGAAATTACAAACCTACCCCTATCGAAACCTATAGAAATTGAGCCGATAGGCTTTGCATGTCAGGGATAGGCAGTAATTTCCATCTCGCAGATTTTGGTTTCGGGCGGTTACTATGACTTTCCCCGCTTCGTTCATATTTTTTCAGAGCAAGAGTGCACGTTTATCGTGCCAACTCAATTCGAATCCAGTTTGTATTCTATTTTTATTCGGGCAGGATCCATTTGCGATTGGAATAAAATTCTATATACATCATTTTTTATATATACTTTCAAAAGCACAACAAAGAATTCTGCTCCTTTATATGTATATAATATGATTTACAAATACAATGATCTCAAAATCATAAGGTTGAATTCAAATTTTTTAAACCAAATTATGTTCTACTAAAATGTATGGATCAGTAATATCTACATATTAAATAACATAGATGTGCGTGAATTCATATGAGTATGGATGTTTGGTAGATCAATTTTGGTTTGAGTATGAATTACATGTATCATCTTCTCGAATTCAAATATTTGAATCCCTTTTATGTTGACTCCTTTCATGCCCATCTCTCTGGCATGCTCCTTCATGTAGCTATCATTCTCTTTTCTCCAGCTCACCCGCACGCTCACTTCATGTTTCTCCTATCTTTGCAAACATGGTCTCTCGACGTCTCCCTTGAGAAGTGTCACACTCTCCCTATCATTATACATTACACGGGTTTCATTATCTCTCACGTCTCTACCGTTCTCTGGTATCACTAGGTACCTAAGCTTTCTTTTTAACCACCACACACACAGTCTCACTCGTCTTTCACTTTGTCTTTCTCTCTATGGGGTTCTCTCACACACCCTATATGTCTCTAGATATGACTCATACCACTAAAATTACTCTCTCCCGAAGACATAACATTTGTTGCGGTCTCCTTTCCGTCTCCATCCCAGTTATAAACTGACATTATTCATTTGTTTACCGATCAGATAAACTCCCTCCACTGTCTCTCTCTCTCTCACACACACACACATCTCCTGTTTCCACTCCCCTTCCCAACTATCATCTCTCTCTCACAGACACAAAACTGTCGCTTTCGCACCCCCGACTCGTATTTCTCTCACATCATTGATCGACTAGCCTCTAGATAGGTTTATACACCTGCACACTCATGCTTCCACTATCGCGCACATGTCTCTCTCGCGCTCCTTGTATCTATGTAGATTTTTCGTCCCTTCTTGAGACACGCCCTCTTGATCGTGCACACACACACACTATTGCCTCATTTTAAGCTGATACCTCTCACACAAACACTCTTTGTGTCTTTGTCACACATGCACTCCGTCCTCCTCCTCTCTCCCTCTCTCCCACGCACACAACACACACACACATGGGCTTTTTGCAACAACTAGCAAGATGCCCATGTGTTGCACGGAACATCAAGATGCATTTGTATGAGTAGTTTATCTTGTGGGAGAAAAGGATGAACGAGGGAAGGCCTTATTTGCAAATGTGGAGAGGGGTCTGGGTATCCTTTTGCAAAATTGCCATAGTTTCCTTGCTATCCATCAGATATAAATCGGACGGCCTCTATTGCAGGATGTCAGGCACACCATCATCACCAACTCTATTTTTTATCTCTAACTAGCAAGATGCCCGTGCGTTGCATGTAACATCAAGATGCATTTGTATGACTAGTTTATCTTGTGAGAGAAAAGGATGAACGAGGGAAGGCCTTATTTGCAAATGTGGAGAGGTGTGTGGGTACCTTTTTGCAAAATTGCCATAGTTTCCTTCCTATCCGTTAGATATAGATCGAACGACCTATATTGCATGATGGCAGGCACACCATCATCACCGACTCTGTTTTTATAAGAGTGTATATATATCTACACTCTTATAAAAACAGAGTCGGTGATGATGGTGTGCCTGCCATCCTGCAATATAGGCCGTCTGATTTATATCTGACGGATAGGAAGGAAACTATGGCAATTTACCCGCACTCCTCTCCACATTTGCTGATAAGGGCTTCCATCATTCATGCTTTTCTCCCAGAAGATCTAGATGTTCCGTGCAACGTATGGGCATCTTGCTAGTAAGAATAGAAATTAGAGATATACCACTTCTCGAATCTTGAAACCAACAACATTCCTCCCTTATCTCATCAAAACCGCCAAAGGAATATATTTTGAGTGAAACATAAGATATTTTTAGTGATACACGTATTTCAAAACTAGACTCTTTTTTCTATTAAATTGGTGAATATGTATTAATCTACTTTGATTGTGTGGCAACGCATTAGCACATTGCTAGTAGTTATTACTACTGTATAATTTTTTGGACACCAGACAAACGGTGTGGAGTACATATACGAAGAGAAGGGGTGCACGCACGCAGTCGGTCTCTCGCTGCCTCGCACGCATGAGAGTTATGTAAATGCACCATTAACAAATACACCCTAAAACCCTAGGTGCACGATTGCTGCATGCGCGGGTACCAGGTACGTGGTGGAGCGCACCTTTGTAGGAATAGTCAGCTTGCGTGATAATTTGATCCGTAGGAGTTGATGGCCGGGACCACAGGTGAACAACCTGGAGGCGGCGGCTCGCCAGTTGCCACAGATCGAGTAGCCACGTTTAAAATATCATTTTTTTAGCGGGGTGAGAGTTCCGATTTTCAAGGGCGCGTTATAAATACTTAAGTAGTTTTTAGAACAATTGGTATGGAGCGAAAATGGAATTCATAACTACTACCTCCTTGGCGTATGGTTGTATGGGTTTATGTTGCGAGATGTTGAACCTGGTAGTTCTAGGGCAAATACTATGGTTTAGATGTTGGTTTTTAGTAATGAAATCGGAAGGGGGAAACCCTTCTTTGATAAAAAAAACTACTACCTATGTCCTGGTTTACTAGTCCCCATCGTATTTTGGGTCAAAGTTTGTCCACGAATTTTACTTGTAAAATGTGAATGGAAAAACAAGATTTTGTTATACCCAAACAAAAATGGACTGGAGGGAGTGATTGCTCTGACACGGACGCAACCTCTCATAGCACAGGCATTGAATCGGCGCGCCGGCCAAGAGGGCCCCACTCATTGCAGGCCAGGCTGAACAGGCCTCCTCGCCACATGCAACCAGTTTCAGACTGCCTCGCCCGCCTCCATTGAATCCGTGCGTGTTCCGACAACACGTCCTTCGGCGAGCCAGCTGGCATTTTAGAACACAACGTGGGCTGGCTCCTCTCGCCCGCTTGCTATTTAAACGAGGCCAGACACGTGGCAAGAACCACACCACACCACTGCTCCCCATATCCTCCTTGAACCATTTTCTCCACACTCTCCATAGCATCCGGTGAGCAGGAAGACGAGTTCTCCTGCATAAAAGCCAGCTGGGTGCCCCGACAAGCCAGGCAACTCGCTACCCCACCTCCCTCCCCGCTCCAGGCCGTCAGTACGATGGGCGAGGTTGCAGGTGGGCAAGCGGAGGAGCAAGCCGCCGCTCTAAGCTGGCCCCTGGTGCAACAACTCGACGCTCTAAGCCTACTCGCATAGGAGTGGCCAGTTGCTGCATGCCGGCACACAGGTGACCACGACGTCTAGTGCACCGTGGTTGGCCGCGCCATCCGACGCAAGCGTTGGCGGAACTGCGACATGCTGGCGGAGGTGGCCAACACATTTGCGGCCATCGCTGACACTAAGGAATAGTAGATCACGGGAGCCGCCGCCGCTCTAAACCCACGAATGCTACGACCACCGCATCGCCGGCATAGACACCCGGTGTGTTGCCCGGTTTGGCTCAAAACATCATGGATCCCAGCCGCGGCCGGCATTAGAAATTATACTTGCTTCCAGAAGTTATTCGCGATTAGTCAAAAAAATGACCAAAATATAATTAATTACGCATGGTCTTGACTTGTTGTGCTCGCACTGGTAGTAGGAACTAGAGGTTATTCTTTATTTATAACTCTCCTCACATTTTTTTGGCCTTGAAGTGAATCATGGTTGTGGACATTATCAGTGAATGTGCAGATATCTATGAACATGAGTTTGATGTGGAAGTTGAACTTGGAATGTTGGGCTTGCACGTTGATACGTCTCCATCGTATCTATAATTTTTGATTGTTCCATGCCAATATTCTACAACTTTCATATACTTTTGGCAACTTTTTATACTATTTTTGGGACTAACATATTGATCCAGTGCCCAGTGCCAGTTCTTGTTTGTTGCATGTTTTTTGTTTCGCAGAGTATCCATATCAAACAGAGTCCAAATGGGATAAAAACTGACGGAGATTTTTTTGGAATATATATGATATTTGGGAAGAAAAATCCACACGAGACGGTGCCCGAGGGAGGCACGAGGCAGGGGGCGCGCCCCACCCCCCTAGGCGCGCCCCTGACCCTCGTGGCCACCCCGTAAGGCGGTTGGTGTCCTTCTTTCACCGCAATAAAGCTAATATCTGGATAGATATCGTATTAAAATTTCAGCCCAATCGGAGTTACGGATCTCCGGGAATATTAGAAACGGTGAAAGGGAAGAATCTGAGAACGCAAAAATAGAGAGAGACAGAGAGACGGATCCAATCTCGGAGGGGCTCTCGCCCCTCCCACGCCATGGAGGCTATGGACCAGAGGGGAACCCTTCTCCCATCTAGGGAGGAGGTCAAGGAAGAATAAGAAGGAGGGGGGCTCTCTCCCCCTCGCTTCCGGTGGCACTAGAGTGCCACCGGGGGCCATCATCATCACCGCAATCTTCATCAACAACTTCACCGCCATCATCACCAACTCTTCCCCCCTCTATGCAGCGGTGTAACCTCTCTCTTACCCGCTGTAATCTCTACTTAAACATGGTGCTCAACACTATATATTATTTCCCAATGATGTATGGCTATCCTATGATGTTTGAGTAGATCCGTTTTGTCCTATGGGTTATTTGATGATCAAGATTGGTTTGAGTTGCATGTTTTATTATTGGTGTTGTCCTATGGTGCTCTCCGTGTCACGCAAGCGTGAGAGATCCCTGCTGTAGGGTGTTGCAATATGTTCATGATTTGCTTATGGTGGGTGGCGTGAGTGACAGAAGCACAGACCCGAGTAAGTAGGTTGTTTACGTATGGGATAAAGATGACTTGATACTTTAATGCTATGGTTGGGTTTTACCTTAATGATCTTTAGTAGTTGTGGATGCTTGCTAGAGTTCCAATCATAAGTGCATATGATCCAAGTAGAGAAAGTATGTTTGCTTGTGCATCTCCCTCAAATAAAATTGCAATGATGATTACCGGTCTAGTTATTGATTGCCTAGGGACAAATAACTTTCTTGTAACAAAAAGCTCTCTACGGAAACTAATTTAGTTGTGTCTTTATCTAAACAGACCCTAGCTTTTATGTACATGCTCTTTATTATCTTGCAAACCTATCCAACAACACCTACAAAGTACTTCTAGTTTCATATATACTTGTTCTAGGTAAAGCGAACATCAAGCGTGGGTAAAGTTGTATCAGTGGACGATAGAATTTGAGGGAATATTTATTCTACCCTTAGCTCCTCGTTGGGTTTGACACTCTTACTTATCGATAACTATTGCGATCCCCCTATACTTGTGGGTTATCACGCGTGAACTATACCATGTCCAATGCTTCGTCTGTTATTATTTAGAAAGTAATTTCTGTTATTACATGACCTGAAAAAAATATTTTGTGCCACATCAGTAGATGCACGGACATCACAACAGGCATGCTGACTGGATCAACATTTCAACCTAGCTATTATGAAGGAAAATTTGTATTGACAACATTTTTAGATAGCAGGAGACGCCTAGCCTGCTCTCCCTCTGCTAGCTTCTTTCTTGCTTCTTCCATCTCTTCTTTGGCTTGGGCGAAGAGAGCATCTGATTGCTCTTTTCGCTTCTTCAAGGACTCAGCTACATTTTCAAGGGCTGCTGCACACTTTCTTTTAGCCTTTACTAGAGCCACGAGGACACGAACAATTGACGACTCCACCTAGCTTGTGTGTAATCCAGCATCATCTGGGAATTTGCACCCTGTGTCTAATCCAGCATCATTAGGGAAATAGCACCTTGTGTGTAATCCAGCCTCATTTTGGAAACATGATCTCGAGGTTGACCATACTTCCCGCCTCGTAGGAACTGCATCCTGACATGAAGTAACTTGTTTTTTAGATCAATACTCAGAGCAACCCAGATCCATTTAGTAGAAGCTAGATAAACATGACTCAGAGAAGTGAATTCAAAAGGAAAAATATAAAAACAGACTACAAGGTGAGAACACCCACTTCGTACATCAAGCTAAAAACGAAAGCACCAGGACGATTAAGACTCTTCTTATTATACATCGAAGAACACGAGGCTAAGAGAAGCATGAAACTACAACATATACACATCGAAGAACACGAGGATAAACGAAAGTAATTGAAAGGGTGTTACTTACCAAAGCTCGTTTTACAGGTTTGGTGCAGCTCCTCTTTAACTTGCCACGCTCCTTGAAGATGTCCCCTATATCCTGTGTTTGGTCTTCATTGCTCCTCTGCATGTTCGCACTCGTGGTTTTAAAATCTCAACATGGCAAGCAAAATATACTAGTAATACTCACGCATCTTGTGGGAAACATTAAAGCATTCGTCTTCCATGTTAGAGCATCTCCAACAGAAGCGCAATGCGCGACGCTTTAGAAAAGCGTTTACAGTGCTAAGATCAAGAAGTAGAGATAAAGATTAGAGACTAGAGAGTAGAGACATAGATAGTTCTCAGCATAGATATAGCATAGATAGATAAAAAATAGATAGTTAAACTACTCCTCGTCGTCCGACTCCTCCTCAGTAATGTCTTCCTATGACGTCTCAATGTAGGCGTGAAGATACCGATCATCGTCAGATTCCCAGGGTGACGCTGCTCCTAGCCTCATGTTGAATTGAGCGTCAGCTTTTTGCATACGCTTGTCCTCGTGATAGGTGGCTCGCTCCGCTCTCCTCTTCTCCCTCTCCGCCCTCCTTTGCGCGTAGAACTTGCTCTCGTTAATGATGTCCTACGGGAAGCGTTGGCTCCACAGCGCCATGGCTTCCTCATCCATCTCGGCGATGCCGAGATGGTGCTCCCGCCTCCGGTTGTCGCGACGATCCTCGTCGGTGATAAGCTGTGGCAGAGGCACGAGCTCCTGTGCCTGTTCCCACGTTGGCGCGTTGGGGAAGTTCAATGTTCTATGAGGCCACCGGAGGAGCCATGCCGCCGCGTCGTATGCGTGGGCGGCCTCGTTGGCGGTGTCGAAATTGCCGAGACCGAGGCGCATCATGCGGAACCCGATCTCAGCAGAGAAGCCGCCAGAGGGGCGGGCGCGGACGCCGTGATATCCCCAAGTTTCCCGGCGACAAAGCGGCATGGTGGCACGGCGGTGGCGAGGCGAGAAAGAGCGGGGAGAGAGCGGTGGTGAGGTGCAAAGCTTGGAGAGATTGGTGGTGAGGCACAGAGCGGGGAGAGAGCGGTGGCAAGGCACAGAGCGGTGGGAGGGCGTTGGATTTTATAAAGCGCACCAGACGCCGCGCACCCGGCCGCTTTTTCCCATGCGCGCGCGATCCTTTCCCGACGTCCCTGCTATCTCTACTCTCTTCTCTACTGTTATATTTATTTAATATTTAATATTTATCTCTCCTCTCTTCTCTACTGTTATATTTATTTTATATTTACTATTTATCTCTACTACTCTACTCTTTTTTCTACTTTCTTTTCTTTTCTCTACTCTCTACTCTTATAAATAACCAAGTTGGTGATGATGGTGTGCCTGCCATCCTGCAATATAGACCGTCCGATCTATATATGACGGATAGAAAGCAAACTATGAGAATTTTGCAAATAGATACCCGCACCCCTGTCCAGTTTTGCAGATAAGGCCTTCCCTCGTTCATCCTTTTCTCCTACAAGATAAACTACTCATACAAATGCCTCTTGATGTTCTGTGCAATGCATGGGCATCTTGCTAGTTCAAAAAAGTTTCCATCATTTGCCACACTACTGGTTGCAGATGAAGAACCTACCCAAGCACAGCATGATATAGGAGCAGCGCACAATCACAAGCTGATATTCTGTTAGACAATGGAGGCTATAAACAATTACTTTTACGGGAACAATAGCAACCAGGAAATTTTGTAACAGCCTGGATTTTACATTGGCCATATTTCTCATCATGCTCAATAAAAGCATTTCCTATTCTGTCCTAAATGGCACATTGTGAAGCAAGTTCTATTTATCTTTGCCCATTTGACCCCAAACTTTTTGACATATTTTCCTGTCCAAATAATTGACCTATGCCAAAATTCAATATTATTTGCCTAGCCAAACTTCCTTAGTGATTTTTCAAAGTTCCTGCCTGAGGGAAGCCTTTGTGAAGGAAGTGCTAGCTAGGGTTATCCAAATGAGTTAAAATTTTGCACACTCCTTCATGTGATCATATTAGAACACTACTCCAAATTTCAGCCACATCCAATCATCTATGTGAGCACAGGACCAAATCTTTGCTTCTGGTAAAATTTTCAGGTTGTGAAGCAAGTGCATTTTATATTGCTTCAAAAATCCTGATAAATTACCAGATTGTTCTCCTATCGAAATAACTTCTCTCCACCCAATTTGGCACCATTTCACCTAGCCAATATTTCTCTAGAATTATTGCAAGATTCTGGTCAGGGAGAATAGCTGTGAAGGAAGTACCATTTTGGTGAACCCAATTGGTATGAAATTTTTTACAGCATCTTACTATGACCAAATCATTAGGCCTTGCCAAATTTCAGCTCAAGTGGCATCACCATGTGAGTGCATCATCGAAATCTCATTTCTGGACTAGTTTATGTGGTTGTTAAGCAACTACATTAAATCTTGGTCTTAATCTTCTCAAAGTTACTAGGATGAAAGTCCTTGTTACCCTAAACCTCGCAGAAAACTCCATTGCTCCCAATCTCCTTCCTGTTGATCAGCAGTGCTCACCCAAGTTTACTGCAGTAAACTTCAAAGGTTAATTACCATTCAACCGGAGCTCTTTTCACTGATCTACCACATCAGTTGTCTCCCCCCCTGGATGACTACGCACTAGACAATGTTTGCAAGCCTTTGGCACTTTCTCCTCGCCAGCTCACGCGGTCACCACCTCTCTGGCATGCCATGGCCATGTCCAGGATGGTTTCTTGATTGGGCCCCTCTTCCTCGCGTCGTCTTCGCGCTCGTGAGCATGTCCAACAGCTAGCCCGCGTCGTCGCCGTCCTCCTGGAGTCATCTCCCCTTCCTTAAGCTCCCCCGTCAGCGCTCGTCACCGCACGCCCACGGGCGCACTATCGCCGACCGAGGCTTTAATGGTATTCGGCTGCTTCTCCTCTGTGCCCCTCGGCCCCCCTCACCCTGTGCGCCTTTGTAGCTCATCTGTTACCTCCCTCTTTGCCTTCCCGCGCCCTCCCGTGCTCACTGAGCTCATCAGAGCCTCGGCCAGACGTGCACGGTGGCCTCCTTCTCGGCATCATCGCCCCGCCTATAAAATGGCCAGCCCCGAGCCACTTGAAGCATCCCAGAAACCTCCCGAGCCTCTCCCCTGAGCTCGAGCCTCTCTCCTTTCCGCCCATCACCGCAACGGCCGCCATCATCGCTTCCTCTGATTCCGGCAACCCAGGCCTCCATCCCCTCCTCCTCCACCACCAGGCGCCTCCTCCACCACCTAGAGGCCTCCCCGGTGCCCCCTCCTCCTCCGGTGGCTGTCTGTCGCGAGTTCGGCGGTGCCAGGAGACCCCGTGCGCCGGTGTCAAAGCCATCATCGCCTCAGCCCACCTCGTCGGTTGCCAAGGGGACCGAGGGATGCGGCTCGATGCGCTGATCTCGCCGGTGTGCAGAATGTCCCGGGAGGTGGCCTACATCGCCAGCAATCGCCGTCGGGGTGCGCCCCTGCCTCGGCCGCGCGCGGGCTGGAGGTTGAAGGCGATGACACAGCTGGTGGTCCCCACCTTCCCGTGGGCCCCGCGCGTCAGCGCCTCAGCCGTTGTCCCTGCCCCGCCACGTCAGTACGTGGAAGCGTATTCCTCTGAATACGTCTTCCTTTGTCCGAAAATGTATTCTTTCTTTGCTTCAACCAGGAATGCGTTTTCTCTTCAGGAAAGCGTATTTCTCTCTCTTGCGGCCAAGAATACGCTTTCTAGTTCTGAAGGTGTATTGGCTGAAATACGTTTTCTGTTTTTCAGCTCAGGGGCCTATTTGTAGAGGGTCTTTTTATAGATTGGTCCCTGAACTTCATTGGGCTATAACCTTTCAACCACAACTCCAAATGCGGTGAATCAAAAGCCCACATCTTTGTCTCTTCGAGCCCAAAATTTTGGTATCATTTTCATTATGTTTCAACATTCTGAAAATGACCATTTTTCCCTTGCCGTAAATCAGGCCCCTTCGAGAGAGAAGTGTTTCCAACGAATCTTTCTGCGATCTTTCCGCACAACTTCCCGGTGATTTCTTCAACCCCAGGCAAGCCACAACCAGCATTTGCATGATAGCCATGCAGTAGCATTGGTTTTCAACTTGAATATTTAATAATTGTATGCTTGTTGTGCTACTGCTGTCGTTATGTCGGTTATGTTTATGGATCGGTGATTACCGTCATGCTAGGTTTTCTTGCATTTTGTTATCATGAGCTACTTGCTAGTATTAATTTCATATTTCCATGCTTGATAGTAGTACATGTTGGGTTGGTCATGTTCTTCGGTGCATGACTAACCTCGGTTACCGAGTACTGTTATTATGCATTGTTCCTTTGTTTCTAGTTGATTAAGTGTTTACTCAGCAATGTTATTGATGAGTTCTTGCATGGTATTTATGGTTGATGCTAGTGGTCATGTTATGCTGTGAGTAGTGTTGTACTTGTAATATTCATGCTCGTCATTATGCCATGCTCAGTTGGAGATGATTCATTGTTGATATGGTGGATAGTTATGTTGCACCCGTGCTTATGTTGATATCATGCTCATGCATTGTAATTGCACCATGTTACCTTATCATGGCTTAGCATATTGCGTTCAAGTTTAACCGGATTAAATTGAACTTGAACAACTGTTGGCTGAGTCACGGTGCCACCATATCGAACTAACTAGTGCAACCACACTTACCTTTATGGGAAGGTCCTAACTGGGTATATTGTCGTGCCTCTCGCCGGTACCTCCAATGAGGGAAGGTTATGGGCGCGCGCTACCCTGATCAAGTAGGCAGACATAAGCCTTGTCTGCCCGTTGTTGTTGTTATGGATTCGGGTCCTCGTTTGGGACTGTTTATGTTTGGCCACGACGGTGGTCGTTGTGTCTTTGGTAGACACGGGGCCACCCAGGACTAGCCCAGTGGGGAGTGAGTCGGAGTGGCCGAGAGAGTGTCATGGCAGTAGATCGGTTTTGTCGGAACGCTGTTGGTCCACCCGAATGGGAGCGCGAGGCCATGGGTTCTGTAGTGTGGGTACAGTGTACTGACCTCTGCAGAGTGTATATTAAATCTATCGATAGCCGCGCCCGCGGATAAGGGCCCAGTTCGTGTCGGTCACACTATGAGTCAACAGTAATAATAATAATAATGTTCTTAATAACAACCACGGTTCGAGGAGGAGATAAGATGGTTGTGATCGCCGGAAGGATCACCGTTTGAGGCCAGGTATTGGTCATGGTTGTGATCGCCGGAAGGATCACTGTTTGAGACCAAGTGTTGGTCATGGTTGTGATCGTCGGAAGGATCACCGTTTGGAGGTAACCTGAGCAGAATAAGTGTTGCATATAGTGTCATCATGTTGGATGCTAGTATCGTCAGATTTATATGTTCATGCCATGCTCATATTTTTCTAGCTGTACCATGTTCATGTTGTTCATGCCATGTTGACTTGATGATCTCATGATAATTACTGCTTAACCTGTAATTGCCATGCTGTTGTTTGTCTTGAATGCTTCTGGTTATTGTGAGCTTGCAAGTACATTCAATGTACTGACCTGGCGTGTCATGCCAGTTTGCAGGTCATGCCGGATTTGATTGCTTGCTTGTCATGGTTTCCGTTCGTGCGAGCTAGGATAAGCGTTCCAGCCAGAGTCCCTGCGGAGTGGAGTTCACCACCGTCGTCGTTGTTCCATTGCTAGAGTTCTTCCGCTGCATCGTGTTGTTCTGCTACTTGCATAGAGCAACCGTGGCAGGCGTAGTGTCGCCGTGCCGATGTTATTCATTGTAATATCAGAGACCTTGTATTCATATTCGTGTAATAATAGAAAGCTAATTTGTTCTATGCTAAGTAGTGCCGTATTCCAGAACACTTCTCCTCGATCTCTGGGCTGGAATACGGGGCGTTCCGCTTTCTCTGAGCCGGGGTGCCACAAATTTGAAGGGTAGGTATGAACAAAATTGGAACTGCACATGTACTGCTAAGTGATTCAATACACACATTACCAATCGAGGAGGAGAACAATGGTCGCGGCGGCCTCTGTGCATCATGGTCGGCAACGGGAGTCAGTTCATTGTCCACGATGGTGGTGCTTCTGCGCTTGGCGTCGGCTTCCGAGAAGCAGATCTGAGACCGTGGAAGACGGTGCCGGGGAAGAGGCTCCGTGTACGACGACGACGGTGGACCGGCTCCAGTGTGGCGTACGAGGTCGTCGATGAGGCAAATGCACTGCGGTGGACGAGTGCGCCGATGGAGAAGGGGAGGAGCATGAAGGCTGCGGTGCCGTGGAGAAGTCTATTTTGGTGTGGGTATAGAAAATGGGGAGTATTCAGGTGTACTACTCTGGGTGCCGGGGTGGGGTTGGCTGGGTAGGGTGAACCTGAAGTTACGAAAACAGGCTCCTAGCAAGCGTAATCCGTAGACCTATTCCGAAGGTTATGATGGTAACTTTGCACTGCTCAAATCAGGGTTGCGGGAGATTTTCCCCCCGACCTCAAAATTTTGTGACGCTGAACTCCCCGTGTGGCGTGTTGGGTGATTGGGCTAAGCAACTAGCGAGTAGTACTAGTAACTACTAGTACTCCCTCCGATTTTATTAACTCTGCATATTAGGTTTGACTGAAGTCAAACTTCCTAAAGTTTGACCAAGTTTATAGAAAAACATAAACATTTACCATAACAAATATGTATGATGTGAAAGTACATTCAATAATGAATCTAATGGTATTTATTTGTAATTGTATATGTTAATAATTTTTGTTATAAACTTTCTGAGAGTATACAAAACTTGACTTTGACCAATGATAATACGCGGACTTAAATAAAAATGGAGGGAGTACAAATTTGTTTTCTTAGTTTGTAGTGGATTAATCATTCGTTGTAATTGTGAAATAAATATATTAGGCTGCTGACTTCGAATGTAATGTTCTATACAATTCAATAGTTACAATCATTGTTGAATTCCAAGATGTACATGAGGTCTATAGTACTTCACTATATGCTCAAACTCACATAATCCCAATCAAATGATAATCTAAATGCATTTCATAGTTATTACTTTGTAGGATGCAACAAAACCAACCATAACTCTACATCATCCATTATAAAAGCAACATTTTGAACACATCCCAATGTGTGAATGAAACGTGTAGAGAGAGCTTTTGAAGATGGAGCAGATAGGGCGGTAAAGATTGTGTCTATGTGGACAAGACAATAGGAGACAAACCAAATGAGAGAGAGAGAGAGAAAGAGAGGAAGAAGTTAGGTCTGTGAGATAGAAGGAGGCATGTAATATACATGAGATGTGTGTGCATCCGGATTCTGTAGACGTGGAAGGAGAAGATACAATAGGTTTCATGAGAGAACTGGAAAAACATGGGCGAGAGGGGAAGGATCTTGTGGTTTGAGGGATTGATAATTTTGTGCGGGAGAGAGAGGGATTGGTAATTTTGTGCGCAAGAGATGGGGGAGGAGTCATTCAGCCGTCGTCACATCATCCTGATTCCACATGGCCTCGCGTTCTCTAGTGCAGTGTGGTCACCGTCTTTGATCTCCTCGATGCCCTCTTTGAAGGTTGAGGTTTTGTGCATGCTGGGGTGCAGAGAAGCACAAGAGGGAGTGGTCGCCATATAGCCTTGGATGGGGATGAATTGTGTGCTTGGGGGAGGGGAGTGTGTGTGCGGTGTGTGTGTGTGTGTGTCAGGTATTGAGAGAAATAAACCTATGGAGATAAATGTGTGTGTATGTGACGGGAAGCTACATGCTAAGTAGGGTTTTCACGAAGAGATTGCGTGCGAGATAGAGAGCGATGTGCGGGCCTTGCGGTGGGCAGGGGCTGGGTGAGGGTTGCAAAATGTGTGCATTGATGCATGTGTTACATGCGATCGTGCGAGGGACGGACGAATCGAGAGATATGTTTGTTGTGTTATGGATGCTCCTCTCTCTCTCTCTCCCACACACACAAGTACAAATAGAAGACCGTTCTCTCATGTATACACAACGTATCGACGTCTGTCTATGTCTCACTCATGCATGATCGTTTGCACATTCACACCTCTCTATGTCTCTATTACACGCACACCATCTCCACATTACCCTTCCGCCACAACACACATATGGACACATACACACGTTCTCTCTTAGTCACAAACACACACAAAATCATTATTAAAAAAACTAGGGCGCACCTAAAACGTCCAAATCCAAATAAACACAAACTGGAGCTAAATTCAAATATATGGAAATATTGTAGCGTCAAGAACTTTTCCAGGAAAAAAAGTAGAGTAATATTCGGGGATTGTTTTCACACACACAAAAAGGTTCGGTGGGTGTCCTTCGAGCGCGACACGGTGATGCACCATTTGATGGACCACACGGCCGCAGTTCACGCGCTTGCACAGGATTCCGTATCATGGCTATGGTAACTAATATAAGCACTGCCTCAGTATAATGTTTACGTGTACTAGTACGGTTTTCTTTTTAAGTTTGACCAACCCTATATAAAACTGAACTAAGCTCACATACGCACACTCATCAATATGCCACCGCCAACGTTGCGCATCCCGGCGCCCGCCTGCTCCGGCCAACCATTTCTCGCCCATCACCGCCGTGTCGCCGCCATCCCTGTACCATGAAGTCGAAGGCTCGCCGGCTCACGTCGTCTGCAGTCCCTCCTCGCGATGCCGCCGCACTGCCAAGCACACGAGCAGCTGGTGGAGCCATGTCTATGCATGCAGCGTACGAAGAGGAGGACGAGCGCATGCTCCAGCACGCCTGCGAGGAGGAACTAGCATGCCATTGTCGTCTCCGCCCATGCGGAGGAGGCGTGCATGGTGGCTGTCGCAGTGGAAGCCAGTCGCACCGGCAACGAGCCCGCAAATAGGGTGCGGACGCGGAATCTACCTTCGAGACCTTGAATGCTACGTGGATCCTGCAATCTGAGGGAGCAATTTGGGTCAGTCGACTCTTGTGAGCCGTTGGATGCAACATGGATGGCTAGAAGGGCTTCTTCAATCTCCAAAATTGATGCACTATTAATCTTCTTAGCCCGCCACATGCCTAACCACTTGCCGCCGCCGCCCTGCCCTCCCCTGAATCGCCTACCACCGCCACGCTCCCCCACCCCAGCCATCCTTTTAACCCCGGGCACGATCCATTTTTTCCAGCGAACAACATTCCGCACCCAACACTCATAAGATTGATTATGGGCACCCTTCCACCCTAATATAGATACCGGGGTAGCTTCTCTGCCATCTTCATCCTTTGCTCCATCGAACTTCTTTCACAAATCGACTGAACCAAATTATACTAATAGTACAAATGTATTAAGTACAGTAGGAACATGAAGATACAAGCAATAGTACCAACTGCAAGAAGAACAGTAGTAAGAAAAAGTACTAGTACTACTATACGTACTAAAGAGTTCAAATAGCGAGAAAGAACATAAACATAGTTCTGCTGGGGGCTCGACACAACACAACCCTGAAATAAAACTAAGCAACTAGTCTGTTTGACACTGTAGTAGAACCAGCATGAGCGACGACACTACCACCTTACTCGGAGTCCGAGTCCACGTCCTCGACTTCGTCCTCGTCCCTCTTCCTCTTCCTCTTCACCGCCGCTTCTTCGCTTGAACCGTACACTGGGCTCTTCTTCTTCATCCAACCCTTGTAGATATTTAAACACAGGTAGGCATCCATTGCTGCATACATGATGTGATCTTCATCTATTGTCTTCGACTCCCATGCATGATGAAACTTGTGGTGAGGTTTCTTCAGTTTAGCATACGAAGGATCAATCATGGCTGCTACTAGGGTCAACATTGAAGGCTGAGAGGAGGACACCAGGCTTGCCTTCTGGAGATCGAAGGGCTGGCCTACAACGAGGCCTATCCGACCCTGGACATCCCTGTCATTCCTAAAGTCTAGAGTAACAAATTTCACTCTTTCGTCCTTGAGGAAGTTCTTAAAATCCTGGCACTCAATGTTGGCATGGCATATGTGGTAGACCAAGCACACGTTATGTACGCAAACCTGGATCACGGCGGGCTTCTTCTTCTCTGCCTCCTTTAGAATCTTCTCGCTTTCCAGGACTGTGGTGTACTCAACATCTAGCCCAGCGACCCACTCATCCTTTGAGTTTTTAAACATGCTTCTGAAGCGAGCAAGGCATCCTTTCACCGTCGCGGATCCACGGGTGTAGAAGACGATGAACTCATCGCCGGTGATGGCTCTAACCTGGTACTCAGCGGTGACCATGGAGATTTGGGAGGCCATGGATTTTGGAGGAGGGTTAGGAGAAGTTGAACTGGTGTAATGTGAAAGGACGGGATGACTGGGAGCGAACTATTGTAAGGTAGAAGACGGGGACGAGTAGGGCGTGCGAACGGCGTGGGTTGTTGGCTTGCCCGGTGGATAAACGACTGCAAGCCCCCAAAGAGTTCTTGAGTATTATGCGGGACCCACTAGATGTCATGTCTACTAGACTCATATCGTAGGCCTGATGGTATAGCTTTTTCCTGTTCACACGCCATGTCGGCGCGTGGATGTAACTTCACTTAATTCCCTCAACCGTCGCGCCTCCCACAACCTTCGCCTCCCTCGTGCGGTCGCGCCCTTTGAGACTTCGACCAGCTATAAATGAGCAATTTTTTTTGCCTACTCCGCATGCATGATACTCCCTCAGGTCCTTTTTACTTACGTCAACCGTTTGCAAAGTTTTTGACCAAATTTATACTAAAAATATCAATATCTACAATACTGATTATAATGAGTATAAAAACTATGTTTTATAACGAGTATAAAAATATTGATTTGACATTGTGAATGTTGATGTACATTTTTCTATAAGTTTGGTCAAAGTAGAGGTACAATGACTTCAGACAAAACTTAAATGCACAATCCTGACTAGTTCCTCCGTCCAGGTGCGTGTCACGTCCTATCTAGTCATCACAACAAGGTTAACTATTAGAGTACCACTACCTCCCTTCTACTCTTACCAAGATAGAGGCGGTGGAATAGTTTTTGTAGTGGTTTCTAGAGTCTGGACTCCATCTTCAGGAACCTTCTCCGCTGCCGGCAAGAATGCAAGGAGATGAACCAGAAAGGAAATGAGGCTGGAATGAGTAGTTCCGTATTTTATACAGTGGCAGAGGTGGTTAAATATCTGCTATACAGTACCTCCGGTGGCAAGGCCATGTATCTATGCACACACATCTCAGCCGTTGGTTCCAAGTAGATCGAACGGCTCACGTTGTCCAGAGGCAGACATACCATCACCACCAACTGAGATTTTTATAGGAGTGGTCATGCATGCATGTGGTGTAATTAATGCATCGGTTTACACAAATTTTTGAGAAAAATGAGAGTACTAATTAAGTACTTTTGCAAACTATGGAATTAATTCCATCATTCATCATCTACCTTGGTTGAAGAGATTTTCAAATTAAGCCCTATAAATCGGAAAGGAGGGAGTACCACATTACCACCACTATGGCTAGCCTTAATCATCACATGCTATAATTTAGTGCACCTTGAAATCTGAACGCCTACTTGACTCTCCTTCTCCCTCCAGCAGTCCCATGATATGTCTCCATCATATCTATAATTTTTTATTGTTCCATGCCAATATTATACAACTTTCATATACTTTTGGCAACTTTTTATAATATTTTTGGTACTAACATATTGATCCAGTGCCAGTGCCAGTTCCTGTTTGTTGCATGTTTTTTGTTTCGCAGAAAATCCATATCAAACGGAGTCCAAAGCGGATAAAAACTAACGAACATTTTTTTGGAATATATGTGATTTTTGGGAAGAAGAATCAACATGAGACGATGCCTGAGGGGGCCACAAGGAAGGGGGGCGTGCCCCAGGGGGTCAGGTGCGCCCTGGGCCCTCGTGGCCACCCCTTAAGATGGTTGGTGCCCTTCTTTCGCCGCAAGAAAGCTAATATCCGGATAAAAATCGTATCCAAATTTCAGCCCAATCGGAGTTACGGATCTCCGAGAATTTAAGAAACGGTGAAAGAGCAGAATCAGGGAACGTAGAAACAGAGAGAGACGGAGAGACAGATCCAATCTTGGCGGGGATCTCGCCCCACCCATGCCATGGAGGCCATGGACCAGAGGGGAAACCCTTCCCCCATCTAGGGAGAAGGTCAAGGAAGAAGAATAAGAAGGGGGGCTCTCTTCCCCTCTCTCCCGGTGGCACTGGAACGCCGCCGGGGCCATCATTGTGTGACGGCGATGTACACTAACACCTCCGTCATCTTCACCAACATCTTCATCACCTTCCCCGTCTATCTACAGCGGTCCACTCTCCCGCAACCTGATGTACCCTCTACTTGAGCATGGTGCTTTATGCTTCATATTATTGTCCAATGATGTGTTGCCATCCTATGATGTCTGAGTAGATTTTCGTTGTCCTATCGGTAATTGGTGAATTGCTATGATTGGTTTAATTTGCTTGTGGTTATGTTGTTGTCCTTTGGTTCCCATCAAATGAGTGCGCACGTGGATCACACCATAGGGTTAGTTGTATGTTGATAAGACTATGTATTGGAGGGCAAGAGTGACAGAAGCTTCAACCTAGCATAGAAATTGATGCATACGGGATTGAAGGGGGACCAATATATCTTAATGCTATGGTTGGGTTTTACCTTAATGAACGTTAGTAGTTGCGGATGCTTGCTAATAGTTCCAATCATAAGTGCATAGAATTCCAAGTCAGGGATGACATGCTAGCAGTGGCCTCTCCCACATAAAACTTGCTATCGGTCTAGTAAAGTAGTCAATTGCTTAGGGACAATTTTGCAACTCCTACCACCACTTTTCCACACTCTCTATACTAACTTTATTGCTTCTTTATCTAAACATCTCCTAGTTTTTATTTACGTGCTCTTTATATTCTTTTAAACCTATCCCGTTAAACCTACAAAGTACTTCTAGTTTCATACTTGTTCTAGGTAAAGTGAACGTTAAGCGTGCATAGAGTTGTATCAGTGGTCGATAGAACTTGAGGGAATATTTGTTCTACCTTTAGCTCCTCGTTGGGTTCGACACTCTTACTTATCAAAAGAGACTACAATTGATCCCCTATACTTGTGGGTTATCAAGACCTTTTTCTGGCGCCGTTGCCGGGGACCTATAGCGTGAGGTGGATATTCTCGTGTTTGCTTGTTTGCTTTATCACTAAGTAGTTTTTATTTTGTGCTCTTGTTTTCTATCTTTAGTTATGGGTAGGAAATGCAAAATACCAAAAAAAATAGTTGTAACTACTACACCAATGGTTGAAGAACCACTCAAAATCTATCACACTCCTGAAGCTTTTTACTTGGATCATCTTCGATCCCTATGTGCTCGGGCTGAAACCCCAACTAGTTTAGATGAGGGCAAATCTTTAGATGAGCATGCTTGTTATGTGCGACACTGCTTATCTAAAAAACGGAAACTTTTACTTGATCAAATTCATCGTTTGCAATGCCATGCTTGGAATTTATGTGAAATATATGATTTTAAATGTTGTTTTGAAGACCCTAAGAAACACGTTCCCTACCAATGTGAGTTTAGTGATAATGGAATCGTATCTTCATATGCCAAGGGTGTTTATAATTACTATGATGTTCAACAAATTGAAGAATTTGTTGCTTTTAAGGGTGCTTATGAAATTGCTTCTTTGATTGGAAAGTATCACGCTACTCTTTACAAATCTGAAATTTTTGCCATACTTAAATATTGTTATGATAATTATGCTTCTAATGCCTATGTTAAACCATATATTGAGGACTCCTCTACTGTCCAAGAAGAGACTAACATTCTGTAGGAGTCTATGGAAGAAGGAATTGATGAAACTGTGGGCTTATTGGATGAAAAAGATGATGAGGAGAGCGAAGAACAAACGGAGGAAGAGCGGATTAGCTACTCGTGCCCACCTTCTAATGAGAGTAACTCTTCAACTCATACATTGTTTAATTTCCCTCCGTGCTTACCGAAGGATGATTGCTATGATGATTGTTATGATCCCGTTGATTCTTTTGAAATATCCCTTTTTGATGATGCTTGCTATGCTTGTGGCAAAGATGCCAATATGAATGATGCTTATGGAGATGAACTTGCTATAGTTCCTCATGTTAAACATGAGATTGTTGCTATTGCACCCACGCATGATAGTCCTGTTATCCTTTTAAATTCTCCTGACTACACTATATCAGAGAAGTTTGCACTTCTTAAGGATTATATTGATGGGTTGCCTTTTACCGTTGCACATGATAATTTTGATGACTATAATATGCATGTGCCTGCTGCTCCTACTTGCAATTATTATGAGAGAGAAACTACGTCTCCGCCTCTTTATGTTTCCAATATGATAAAATTGCAAGAAACTGTTTATACTATGCATTGGCCTTTACTATGTGTGCATGAATTGTTCTTTTATGAAATGCCGATACATACGAAGAGAGTTAGACTTTGTAATTACATGATATATGTTGCTTTGTGCTCACTACTAAATCACAAATCATTGTTAATTAAGATTGGCTTTGATATACCTTGGGATCCGGGTGGATTCGTTACTTGAGCACTATATGCCTAGCTTAATGGCTTTAAAGAAAGCGCTGCCAGGGAGACAACCCGGAAGTTTTAGAGAGTAATTTATTTCTGTTGAGTTCTTTTATATAGTTTTAAAAAAAGAGGGGAACCCAAAACTTTTCAAAAAGGAAAGTGAAAGTGAGAGAGACAAGCATTGTTGAAGTGGGGGAGCTCCTTGAACTTTGTTCATGCTCACGGAAACTTTGTGAATCTTGATTACAGAAACTTTTCAACACAAATAATTATCCCCCAATTCCATTGTATTATAAAAATAATGTGCCAAGATTTGCCTTTAGGATGTTTACATTGCTTGTTGGTTTGTACGGTGCAGAACAGAAACTTTGGCTGTAGTGCGCGATTTTACATTTTTTACTGAAACGTCAAACGGTTCTGAAACTTTTTTCACTGTAATTCTATATAATTTTTTTATGTTTCCTAATTTTTTCAGAAGTTTTGGAGTAACATAAGTATGGTGAATGTTCAGATTACTACAGACTGTCCTGTTTAAGACAGATTGTGTTTTTGATGCATAGTTTGCTTGTTTTGATGAAACTACCGATTTCTATCAGTGGATTAAGCCATGGAAATGTTATATTACAGTAGCTACAATACAAAAAGAAAATATGAATTGGTTTGAAACAGTACTTAGTGTAGTGATTTGCTTTATTATACTAACGGATCTTACCGAACTTTCTGTTAAGTTTTGTGTGATTGAAGTTTTCAAGTTTTGGGAGAGATCACGATGGATGAAGGAATAAGGAGTGGCAAGAGACTAAGCTTGGGGATGCCCTAGAAACCCAAGGAAATATTCAAGGACTCCCAAGAAACCAATCTTGGGGATGCCCCGGAAGGCATCCCCTCTTTCTTCTAACAATCATCAGTAATTTTACTTGGAGCTATATTTTTATACGTCACATGATATGCATAAATCTTGGAGCATCTTTTGCATTTAGTTTTCACTTTCCTTTGATGCACCATGCTAGTATGAGATAGTCCTTGGTTGATTTATAGAATGCTCATTGCACTTCACTTATATATTTTGAGTATGGCTTTATAGAATGCTTCATGTGCTTCACTTATATCTTTTGAAGTTTGGATTGCATGTTTCCCTTCACATAGAAAACTGCCATTTGTAGAATGCTCTTTTGCTTCACTTATATTTGTTAGAGCATGTGCATATATTTTGTAGAAAGAATTAAACTCTCTTGCTTCACTTATATCTATGTAGAGAGATGACAGGAATTGGTCATTCACATGGTTAGTCATAAAATCCTACATAAAACTTGTAGATCACTAAATATGATATGTTTGATTCCTTGCAATAGTTTTTCGATATAAAGATGGTGATATTATTGTCATGCTAGTGGGTAGTTGTGGATTGTAGAAATACTTGTGCTGAAGTTTGTGATTCCCATAGCATGCACGTATGGTGAACCGTTATGTAACGAAGTTGGAGCATGAGGTATTTATTGATTGTCTTCCTTATGAGTGGCGGTCGGGGACGAGCGATGGTCTTTTCCTACCAATCTATCCCCCTAGGAGCATGGGTGTAGTACTTTGTTTTGATGGGTAGTTGTGGATTGTAGAAATACTTGTGCTGAAGTTTGTGATTCCCATAGCATGCACGTATGGTGAACCGTTATGTAACGAAGTTGGAGCATGAGGTATTTATTGATTGTCTTCCTTATGAGTGGCGGTCGGGGACGAGCGATGGTCTTTTCCTACCAATCTATCCCCCTAGGAGCATGGGTGTAGTACTTTGTTTTGATGGGTAGTTGTGGATTGTAGAAATACTTGTGCTGAAGTTTGTGATTCCCATAGCATGCACGTATGGTGAACCGTTATGTAACGAAGTTGGAGCATGAGGTATTTATTGATTGTCTTCCTTATGAGTGGCGGTCGGGGACGAGCGATGGTCTTTTCCTACCAATCTATCCCCCTAGGAGCATGCGTGTAGTACTTTGTTTTGATGGCTAATAGATTTTTGCAATAAGTATGTGAGTTCTTTATGACTAATGTTGAGTCCATGGATTATACACACTCTCACCCTTCCATCATTGCTAGCCTCTTCGGTACCGTGCATTGCCCTTTCTCACCTCGAGAGTTGGTGGAAACTTAGCCGGTGCATCCAAAGCCCGTGATACGATACGCTCTATCACACATAAGCCTCCTTATATCTTCCTCAAAACAGCCACCATACCTACCTATCATGGCATTTCCATATCCATTCCGAGATATATTGACATGCAACTTCCATCATCATCATATACATGACTTTGAGCATTCATTGTCATATTGCTTTGCATGATTGTAAGATAGCTAGCATGATGTTTTCATGGCTTGTCCATTTTTTTTATGTCATTGCTATGCTAGATCATTGCACATCCCGGTACACCGCCGGAGGCATTCATACAGTGTCATATCTTTGTTCTAGTATCGAGTTGTAATATTGAGTTGTAAGTAAATAAAAGTGTGATGATCATCATTATTAGAACATTGTCCCATGTGAGGTTATCAAAATAAAATTGGCCAAAGAAGCCCCCCCCCCAAAAAAAAGAGAGGCCAAAGAAGCCTACAAAAAAAGAAAAAAATGAGGAAAAAAAATGACAGAAAAGAGAGAAGGGACAATGTTACTATCCTTTTACCACACTTGTGCTTCAGAGTAGCACCATGTTCTCCATATAGAGAGTCTCTTGAGTTATCACTTTCATATACTAGTGGGAATTTTCATTATAGAACTCGGCTTGTATATTCCAATGATGGGCTTCCTCAAATGCCCTAGGTCTTCATGAGCAAGAAAGTTGGATGCACACCCACTTAGTTTCAGTTTGAGCTTTCATACACTTATAGCTCTAGTGCATCCGTTGCATGGCAATCCCTACTCCTTGCATTGACATCAATTGATGGGCATCTCCATAGCCCATTGATTAGCCGCGTCGATGTGAGACTTTCTCCCTTTTTTGTCTTCTCCGCACAACCTCCACCATCATATTCTATTCCACCTATAGTGCTATGTCCATGGCTCATGCTCATGTATTGCGTGAAAGTTGAAAGGTTTGTGAACGTCAAAAGTGTGAAACAATTGCTTGGCTTGTCATCGGGGTTGTGCATGATTTGAATATTTTGTGTGGTGAAGATGGAGCATAGCCAGACCATATGATTTTGTAGGGATAGCTTTCTTTGGCCATGTAATTTTTAAAATACATGATTGCTTTATTAGTATGCTTGAAGTATTATTGTCTTAATGTCAACTGATAGACTATTGCTTTGAATCACTCGTGCCTTAATATTCATGCCATGATTAGATTACATGATCAAGATTATGCTAGGTAGCATTCCACATCAAAAATTATCTTTTCTATCATTTACCTACTCGAGGACGAGCAGGAATTAAGCTTGGGGATGCTGATACGTCTCTGTCGTATCTATAATTTTTTATTGTTCCATGCCAATGTTATACAACTTTCATATACTTTTGGCAACTTTTTATACTATTTTGGGACTAACATATTGATCCAGTGCCCAGTGCCAGTTCCTGTTTGTTGCATGTTTTTTGTTTTACAGAAAACCCATATCAAACGGAGTCCAAACAGGATAAAACCTGACGGAGATTTCTTTTGAAATATATGTGATTTTTGGGGAGAAGAATCAACGTCAGACGATGTCCGAGGGGGCCACGAGGCAGGGGCGCGCCCCAGGGGGTCAGGCGCGCCCTGGGCCCTCATGGCCACCCCGTAAGGCGGTTGGGGCCCTTCTTTTGCCGCAAGAAAGCTAATATCCGGATAAAAATCGTGTCCAAATTTCAGCCCAATCGGAGTTACGGATCTCCGGGAATTTAAGAAATGGTGAAAGGGCAGAATCAGGGAACGCATAAATAGAGAGAGACAGAGAGACAGATCCAATCTCGGAGGGGCTCTTGCCCCTCCCATGCCATGGAGGCTATGGACCAGAGGGGAAACCCTTATCCCATCTAGGGAGAAGGTCAAGGAAGAAGAAGAAGGGGGGCTCTCCCCTCTCTCTCCCGGTGGCGCCGGAACACCGCCGAGGCCATCATCGTGTGACGTCGATCTACACCAACACCTCCATCATCTTCACCAACATCTTCATCACCTTCCCCCATCTATCTACAGTGGTCCACTCTCCTGCAACCTGCTGTACCCTCTACTTGAACATGGTGCTTTATGCTTCATATTATTGTCCAATGATGTGTTGCCATCCTATGATGTCTGAGTAGATTTTCATTGTCCTATCGGTAATTGGTGAATTGCTATGATTGATTTAATTTTCTTGTGGTTATGTTGCTGTCCTTTGGTGCCCATCATATGAGCGCGCGCGTGGATCACACCATAGGGTTAGTTGTATATTGATAAGACTATGTATTGGAGGGCAAGAGTGACAGAAGCTTCAACCTAGCATAGAAATTGATGCATACGGGATTGAAGGGGGACCAATATATCTTAATGCTATGGTTGGGTTTTACCTTAATGAACGTTAGTAGTTGCGGATGCTTGCTAATAGTTCCAATCATAAGTGCATAGAATTCCAAGTCAGCGATGACATGCTAGCAGTGGTCTCTCCCACATAAAACTTGCTATCGGTCTAGTAAAGTAGTCAATTGCTTAGGGACAATTTCGCAACTCCTACCACCACTTTTCCACACTCGCTATACTAACTTTATTGCTTCTTTATCTAAACAGCCCCTAGTTTTATTTGCGTGCTCTTTATATTCTTGCAAACCTATCCTGTTAGACCTACAAAGTACTTCTAGTTTCATACTTGTTCTAGGTAAAGCGAACGTTAAGCGTGCGTAGAGTTGTATCGGTGGTCGATAGAACTTGAGGGAATATTTGTTCTACCTTTAGCTCCTCGTTGGGTTCGACACTCTTACTTATTGATAGAGGCTACAATTGATCCCCTATACTTGTGGGTTATCATACCACCACTCCACCCCGTGTGGAATAAATCTGCATGCATGACTCTCTTCCCCCGCTAGTCCAATCTGTTGTGACCAGCAATATTTCCACCCCTTCCCTAACCCGTAATTTACTCCAACAAATATGCCCACGTAGCTGCTTCAGTTACTTAACTGTATGTGCATTGGGTCACTGACATGTGGGCCCAACAGGCATCTGGCCCACATGTCAGTGACTCAACTGGACCTGTAGTTCAGCCAATGAAGCTCAGTCCATATATTACGTAGGTGTGCCATTCCTCGCTTAAATACTGCGCCTCCCACGGCATTCAGAAGAACGCTCACGTTCATCGCTATCTCCTCCCCTCCATCTCACATCGACCACCATGACATCCCCCCTCCCAAGCCCTAGGCACCCCTCACTGCACCGCACGGACGGTCATGCGTCGCCGTTCCGTTCCTCGCCGCCACTAATCGAGGAGGACGCGTCACCATTCTGTTCCTTGCCACCATTGGTCAAGGAGGACGCGTCGGCGTTCCGCTCCTCTCCCCGACGCATCGAGGTGGACGCGTCGGTGTTCCCAATCTCGCCAGCACACGTGTCGGAGGACGCGTCGGCTCCTCGCTACGAGGAGAACGCCGTGCCGCCCGCTGAGCCCCCTGGCCTTTAGGAGCTTTGAAAATAAATGGATGTTGCCTGTGGGAGGCTTTGCCTCCGATAGAGCACGCCAAAATAGAGGCGGGGAAGAAGGCCGAGGAAGAGACGCTGTGACGCCCCCGATTTGACTGTACACTAATCATACACACAAACGTGTACGATCAAGATCAGGGACTCATGGGAAGATATGACAACAAAACTCTAGACACAAATTAAAATAATACAAGCTTTATATTACAAGCCAGGGACCTCGAGGGCATGAATACATAAGCTCGAATACACAAGAATCAGCGGAAAGCAACAATATCTAAGTACAGACATAAGTTAAACAAGTTTGCATTAAGAAGGCTAGCATAAACATAGCAACGATCAAAAAGGCGAGGCCTCCTGCCTGGGACCTCCTAACTACTCCTTGAAGCCGAACCCCACGTAGAAACATCCTCGGGATCCTCTGGCTCCTAGACTCCATCATCTGGTTGCGATATTCGAGAATAAAGGAAAAGGGGGAAAAGAGGGAGCAAAGCAACCGTGAATACTCATCCAAAGTACTCGCAAGCAAGGATCTACACTACATATGCATTGGTATCAATGAAATGGGTAGTATATGTGGACTGAACTGCAGAATGCTAGAATAAAAGGCCGATAGCTAGTCCTATCGAAGACTACGCTTCTGGCAGCCTCCATCTTGAAGCAATAGAAGAGAGTAGACGGTAAGTTAACCAAGTCTCGTCGCATAGCATAATTCTAAACGGCTATCCTCCCCTCGTCGCCCTGTGAGAGAGCGATCACCGGGTTGTATCTGGCACTTGAAAGGGTGTATTTTATTAAGTATCCGGTTCTAGTTGTCATAAGGTCAATGTACAACTTCGGGTCGTCCTTTTACCGAGGGACATGGCTATTCGAATAGATAAACTTCCCTACAGGGGTGCACCATATTTCCCAACATGCTCGATCCCCTTTGGCCGGACACACTTTCCTGGGTCATGCCCGGCCTCAGAAGATCAACCCGTCGCAACCCTACCTAGGAACAACAGAGAGGTCAGCACGCCGGTCTAAATCCTATGCGCGCAGGGGTCTGGGCCCTTCGCCCATTGCACACCTGCACGTTGCGTACGCGGCCGGTGAGCAGACCTAGCAACCTCCATTACAAAGGAAGTTGCGTTACGCAGTCCAACCCGGCGTGCGCCGCTCAGTTGCAGACTTCACAAAGGCTTCGGCTGATACCACGACACCGAGTGCCCATAATTGTTCCCGTGTAGTTGGTTAGTGCGTATAGGCCAGTGGCCAGACTCAGATCAAATACCAATATCTCGTTAAGCATGTTATTTTGAAGTAACCGCGGATGCCGACCGGGGCCAGGCCCACCTCTCTCCTAGGTGATCTCAACCTGCCCTGTCGCTCCACCACAAAGTAACAGTCGGGGGCCGTCGAGAACCCAGGCCCACCACTACCTGGATGGAACCACCTGCCCCTTCAGCCCCCACATCGGAATCACTTGCGGGTACTCTATGAGCCGACCCGACTTTAGTCACCACATGTATCACATATTATGTATATAAGTATATAACCGTGATCACCTCCCAAGTGATCTCGACCCGATAGTATAGCATGGCAGACGGACAAGAATGTAGGGCCACTGATGGAATACTAACATCCTATACTAAGCATTTAGGATTGCAGGTAAAGGTAACAACAGTAGTAGCAAGGATAGGCTATGCATAAAATAGGATTAACGGAAAGCAGTAACATGGTACACTACTCTAATGCATGCAGTAGAGAGAAGGACTAGGCAATATCTGGTGATCAAGGGGGGGCTTGCCTGGTTGCTCTAGCAAGAAGGAGGGGTCGTCGCCGATGTAGTCGATCATAGGGGTATCAACGTCGGTCTCGGGGTCTACCGGAAAGAGGTAACGGAGGGGGAACACAATAAATTACAGACCAATCAAAGCATCACAAAGCATAACATGGCAATACGCGGTGCTAGAGGTGACCTAACGTAGTACTAGGTGACATCGGCAAAGGGGGGAAACATCCGAGAAAGTGTTCCCGGTGTTTCATGTTTTTGTACAGACGAACCGGAGGAGGAAAGTTGCATGTTCGCTATGCTAGGGACGTGTGGCGGACGAACGGAATGCGTATTCGGATTCGTCTCGTCGTTCTGAGCAACTTTCATGTACAAAGTATTTTAATCCAAGCTATGGATTATTTTATATTAATTTTTAAAGTTTTAATCATTTTCTGAGATTTTTATTATTTAATTAATTTGTAAAAGAATTATCGCGTCATCATGACATCAGCATGATGTCAGCGGTTAAAGTTGACCATCGACCAGTCAACTGATGGGTGGGTCCCATTCATCATTGTCTATTTACCCTAACTAATAGGTTAGTTAGTTCTAGTTAGATAGTTAGGTTGATTAAGTTTAATTAAACTAGTTTAAGTAAGTTAATTAATTAATTATATTTATTTTCCTTTAAAAAATTGTTTTAATAAAAAAGGTGTGGAGCCCGAATGACAGTGGCCCATCTGGCCAAATGGGGCGGGCGCGAGCGGGCTCGCAGGGGCGTGCGGGCGCCTGCGCCTGGTTGGGCGCTGCCCGCCGGGCAACAGCCATGACAGGGCACCGAGCGCGGGGCATGAGTAGGCCGGGCGATGAGGGCAGGCGTGGCACAGGGCGGGCAGCGGCGCTGGAGGGGAGGCACGGGGAGAAGGGGGAGGGAACAGAGCGAGGGCGGCGAGCGCGAGGCGCTGGAGGCATGGTTCGGCGGCTCCCGGCAGTAAGTAGGGGCGCTAGCGGAGCATGGTGGCGGGACATGACGAGTGGGAGGTGCGGGCGCAGTAGGGGGCCTGCGAGCACGCAGGGACGGGCAGCGGCGCACCGCTAGCCATAGCAGCAGGAGCGGCGACGAGCAGATGACAACGGGTGGCTGCGGTCGTAACTTCGCCGGAATCGCGCTACACGCGACGGGAGCCGGCGCCGATGTTCTATGCGAAGCTGGAGCTCGGCCGACTCTAATGGTGGGCGTGGTGTTCGCTGGGGATGGCCGGAATCAAACACAGGCGGCGAGAGGTAGTGGCGGCCGGCGACGGTGGCTACTGGAGCGCAAAGGCTCCAGCGTCTCAGCTCGCATCCGAGCGGTCTAAGGGTGCAGGCAGCTTCTACGCGAGTTCACGAGCGCGATGGTGTGCTCGCCTGGCCTGGGAACGGACAACGGCGGCGGTAACGAGCTCGACAAGCGGCGGTGAGCTGCGGCAGTCATGGGCGATAGCAGCTAGGGGCGGCAAGACGAGGGAAAACAGAGGGGAAGTGCTCGGGAGCTCACTGAGCACGAAGGCGAGATCGTGGAGGGCGGAGAGGTGCTGGGGGCGACGAATTGCCGATGAGCGGTGGCGGGGGAATCGTTGGGGGAAGACGGGATGATGGCGACGCCATGGGGCTTCCCTGCCTCGTTCCGGTGAGGTAGTCGACGAAGGCGTCGACGACGCGCCTCCTGGACCTAGTGCGATGACGAGGGTAGCCTGGTGGCGCGAGATCGACGGATTGACGACGACGGCAGCGGGCCATTTAGCTCGGGAGAGAGAGATAGAGAGTGTATGTGGGGGCGCGAGGGTGGGCGGATCGAGCGTCTCCCCCGCGTCCACCGCGGCGACGAGCACCCCCGCACCCTCCCGACCGCTCCACCGCCGCCAGGACGAGCACCCCCCCCCCACACCGCGTCACCCGCTCCACCGCCGCCAGATGAGCCCCCCGCACGCTCCCCGCTCAACCGCCCGCGCGACGAGCACCCCCCGCACCCTCCGCCCTCCACCGCCGCCGACGAGCCACCGCATATATGTTACTCCCAAAAGCATATAAAGTTTGTCAAATTTTGAGCTATGGATATTTAGTTATGATTTAAACAAGTTTGAACATATTTAAACACAAATAAATATCAAACAATTTTAAATGTTGTTAACATGGCAACAAACTGCATATTATTTTTCTACATGAAATTCTGAGCATCTAGCATATGTGACATGTTATATTTGGATGCATGCATAAAAAGATATGTGCAAAAAAAATGCATAAAAACAAAAATTGGGGAGGTGGGAATCGAACCCAGGACCTCCCAGTGTGTGTGCTGCGTGCTGACCAGTCGCTAGTGTGTGTGTTCTGTTTCGGATACGGTTAGGTGGAATATAACCTGAGTGCTCGAACTGTAATAAAAAATTTGTACTAATGGCGCACCTGGGGGTGGTGCGCCATTGCTGTCGTCGTACTTATGGCGCACAGGGGGAGGTGCGCCATTGCTAACCCTCCCCCACTCCACCTATTCCCCTCTGGCCTCTCTCCCTCCCGCCAGATCCCCCACTCGACCTAACCTCGCCGCAGCCGCCCATGCGCCCCCGCCGCCTCCTCTCCCCTTCGCCGCCTCCCCCCGAGCCCCGCCTCCCCCCGAGCGCCGCCTCCCTCGCCTCGGAGCCGCCCCGCCCCGAGTTCCACCAGGAGAGGAGGCCCCACGTCCACCAGGAGAGGAGGCCCGCGACCTCCCCGCCGTTCTATCCCCGCCTCCCCCAAGCTCGCCGTCTCCGCCCTCTGTCGTCTCCGCTCCGGCCACCACCTCATCGTGGTCAGGTAACCCTCCTCCCTCTGCCTCTCTTCTCCTCTCTTCCTCCTCTCCTCCCTCCCGGCCATGCCCTCTTCTTCTCTCTTTTGCTAGGTTTAGGTCAAATCCCTCTCGAATTTAGGTCAAATTAGGTTCAAAAAATTGTGGGAGTAGTGCCTAGCAAACATGAATAATTAGTACTCCATGTGCATTGGAGTACTTGGTACCTGCAAGATTTGGACACACTGAAAAAATGCACTGGACACACTGAAGAAAAATTTTGTGTCCAGTAAGATTAGAGAAAATTTTGTGCTAATGGTGTGCTGGTAGAACGCGCAATTTTTGTTAGTTCGTTGCCATGTCATGATAGGACATTCAGTTGTTTCTGTTGTTCACAATGCTCTGAATTTGTGTGCCAAAGAGAGTTTTCTCTGAATTTGTTGTTCACAATGCTCTAATGGTTTGTCAGTGAATGGTGGTGCAATGGTGGCCTCTGTTTCAAATATTTCAGCAATTACTTGACCATAAATAAGAAGATTTGGGGATGGTAACTCCTGTGTGGTTTCTATTAAATTTAAAATAGTGAGGGTGTCATTTTCATCCATTCATCTCTTTCTCTAGCTTGTCTAAAAGTTATGTTTACAATATTGCTGCATTTTCTAGAACAGCCACCACACTATAATATTTCATAAGATGATGATATAGTTAAGAATATTACTTAAGGTATGCTTCTGAATATTGTTGTCCACAATGTCTTCTCGCCAAACGCTTATCCATTTAGGAGCCATGGTCATAAGCAGTCTGCTTGAGGGTGGTCTTCCACAACATATGGAATTTATCCATCTAATGTAGTCAATAGATGTTGTCAAGTGATTGTGTCATGGTTTTGGTTCTGTTTTTAAAAAGGAAAGCCAGTTGTTCAGGCTTCAAGAAAATATTTTCTCAGAATATTACTGCTAAGCCCAAGCTTGTTAATCATGTAACTTGAGAAAATTATTGGAGTAGATCAAATTCAGCCATTATAATGTTTGATGCCTGCATCAACACTTCTCTGTATGCATGCGGTTGTTATAGTTGAGGGTCAAAAGTAGAGGTTAGCTTTAACATGATTCGCTAGTGCTTTCATCACTTGTGTGGTGATTGTCTTGGTCCTTTTCATTTTTGTCATGGCATTCTTGAGGTGCTGATGTGTCTGAGGGCATGAACCATGATCAGGTTGAGTTCAGATTTCATTAGATTAGATGGATTATCAGAACTTGACGTGGTTTTCCACTTAGCTATCTGAATTGAGAAAAAACATAGCTTTTGCTGTCTCTGAGGCAAAACTTGCTACTCCATATACAACTAATACTACTACTAGACAAGATACTACTCCATATACTACTAATACTACTACTGTATTTCATTTCAAAGTTCAAAATGCTGGTACTGAGATTTTCATTTCCAATGAGTGATGTTTTTCCTAGCAGTAGAAAAAACATAGCAACTTCTCTGATGTTATAAAGTTGTTCTTATATGGGTGAAACTTCACTTGTTTTTAGGCTAGTGTAGGGTGTTGCTTCTTCTGTATGGGCCAACTATGTCACAAATAAATTGTTCCTTCTTCTGTATTTGACAAGTAATGACTTGCAAAGATGATGATCATCTTGCTAGTTTGCTGGGTTTTGTCCCCGAGAGGCCCTTGAGTTTGCCGGAATGTCGATTAACTTCCGTTCCGGCAAATTCGGGTACTCCATATGTCCTATTTTCAGCAAAGGTCATGCTGAAATTTTCCGTGAATTTTAGCATGACTTTGCTAAAAATAGGACATATGGGGTACTTGCGACTAATGTTGATTATCTTCTGCTCAAAATTTATGCTGCTATAATGTTGTAAGGGTACTAATTGGTCTCTTCTGCTGCTTATCAGAGATGGGGGGAAGCAGCCACCGCCGCTCTGCCTCACCGGAGTACGAGTTGGATGCTTTCGAGTTCTTCACTATCATACTTTCTTCTTCAGTATCAGCCACGAGGCAGGTATATAAAACGAGAGATCTCCCCTTCACCCATCTCATTATGATAACTCTGTTGTTTGCTACATCACTCCTTGTCCCAAATTGCAGAGGCTGCCTGACGCTTTTATGAAGATGCTGGGTGAAGATCCGCCAGATAATGTGAAGCTCCGACAGGCCGGCAGCGGGGTTCGCAGGCTGTGGGACATGTGGAGTTGGTGATCGAGGAGGGCCACATGTACCTGTGCCGTGGCTGGGAGAAGTTCTACAGTGCCTACGACCTGCGGACCGGGTACTTTCTTCTCTTGAGGTACGACGATGACGCCACAATGCTCATCGTGAAGGTTTTCAACAAGACTATGTGTCGCATGCGCTACGCTGAAGACGAAGATGCCAGTGCGTTCTGCCTCTTCTTATTCCTCCATATTTGGCTTTGTCTCACATCGATTGTTAACGGTCATTGTTGCATTTGGACAGGCAATGGGAGCAGCAGCAGCGACACTGGCTACAGCCAAAGCAGCAGCGATTATGGCTGTAGCAAAAGCAACAGCGATTCTGGCCTTAGCGAAAGCAGCAGCGATTCTGGCAGCAGCGAAGACAACAAGAAGGATGATCCGGACTGGAGTGGGGGAGAAGAGGAGCAGAGTGGGGATGAGGAGCTGCAGGATGACGATGGGCATCAGGCTGAGGATGACCTAGCGCTGGTGGTGGCTGACCAAGGGCAAGAGATGGTGGTGGCTGACCAGGTGCAAGAGATGGTGGTGGCTGACCATGGGCAAGAGATGGTGGTGGCTGACCATGGGCAAGAGATGGTGGTGGCTGACCATGGGCAAGAGATGGTGGTGGCTGACCATGGGCAAGAGATGGTGGTGGCTGAGGGTGGCCTCGCGATGGTAGTGGTGCCTGACAATTACCACGCACCGGTGGTGGCGCCGGCGATCCCACAGCTGGGCGACATGACCACGCCAATTGTGGTAGAAGACTACATCCCACAGCTGCCTCCACTGCCTCCACCGCCTCGCCGCTCTTGGCGCATCAGGCTGAGGAAGGAGAAGGAGAAGAACAATGAGAACTGAACTATGTCAGGTATGTCAGATCTCCAAAATGATATATATATATATATATATATATACTTAGTTACCTATTTATCTCTAATATGCTTAGTTTCCTATAGGTTAGCTCCAAAATTACTTATGTTAGCACAAAATGATCAAGTTTACATAATAAGCTTATAGTCTTCTTCTTATTCTTCTTCTTATCCAAAATGACATATGTTAGCTTCATTTTACCTAAGTTGGCTCTAATATGCTAACTTAGAGCTTATATGCTTAGTTTCCTATAGGTTAGCTCCAAAATTACTTATGTTAGCACAAAATGATTAAGTTTACATAATAAGCTTATAGTCTTCTTCTTATTCTTCTTCTTATCCAAAATGATATAGGTTAGCTTCATTTTACCTAAGTTGGCTCTAATATGCTAACTTAGAGCTTATATGCTTAGTTTCCTATAGGTTAGCTCCAAAATTACTTATGTTAGCACAAAATGATCAAGTTTACATAATAAGCTTATAGTCTTCTTCTTATTCTTCTTCTTATCCAAAATGACATAGGTTAGCTTCATTTTACTTAAGTTGGCTCTAATATGCTAACTTAGAGCTTATATGCTTAGTTTCCTATAGGTTAGCTCCAAAATTACTTATGTTAGCAGAAAATGATCAAGTTTACATAATAAGCTTATAGTCTTCTTCTTATTCTTCTTCTAGTCTTCTTCTTCTTCTTATCTTCTTCTACTACTTCTTCTAACTTCTTGTTTATCATTTTGCAGATTTGATTTAATTCACGGAAGCTTGCATGGATGGAGTGCTTCTTTTCCATTTGTGTTTTTATTTTGTATCAATGTGAAACTTTTGTGAATTGATGGATAACGGTGTTGAGTGAACATTGTGAAACTTTTGTAATATGTAACGATGGAACTATGTGTTGGCTATGTATGTATATATGATGAAACTTGTGTGTTGGATATGATCTGGTGGACGCAGGTAACATCGTTACATATGGCCCCCTGTATGTAAGCTAAGCAGATCTGTGTTGTATGTTATCTCTAATATTTTTTAACCTATGAAAATATCAGAAATGAAAAAAATCCCTAATATTCATACTAGTGGCGCACCACACAAGACACTAATGGAGCACTTTTATAATCACACTAATGGCGCATCACCCAACAGTGCGCCATTAGTATGCCAGAGCACATGGTTAAATATGGCCCCCTGGGAGGCATACTAATGGCGCATTGTGTTCTATACTAATGGCGCACTGCTCGGTGCGCCATTAGTATACCAGATAGTAATGGCGCACCGGTGGTGCGCCATTAGTAAGAAATACTAGTGGCATGATACTAATGGCGCACCAGCAGTGCGCCATTAGTGGGCAAAACTGGTGCACCATTATTAGGCCTTTTCCTAGTAGTGTAGGGTTGGCCGAGGGGTCACGGGGGCAGTGATGTAGGCGTCGGCGACGTCGAGGAGGCCCCGGGATGGCCGCCCCGTGTCTGATCTGGTCATGGACGCAGGACAGTCGTCCACCGCGAGTGGTGAACAGAAGAGGAAGAAGAAATGGGGCAAGCGGGCTGGGCCTGCTTCTATAGCAGTTGAGCCGAAGTGCATAGTAGTAGTTAGGCCTTTTCCCTTTTCCTATATTTATTTTTCTCTTTTGCTTTTCTTTATAGTTTTGTATTTTTGTTGAGCTACTAAATGAGTATAGTTAAAAGTGCCACTTTGCACATAAATACTTGGCAGGGTTTTGAAGTAGCACACAAAGTTCCAAATTATTTCGAGTATTTTAAATATTTGTTTAAGTTGAAATGGTTCAAATTAATACTCATGGTTTAGTTTTAAATAGGTTAGGGCCACTTTTAAATATTCAAAGGAGGTTGCTTCCAACATGACAAATAGTTAGGGGATATTTTCAACCCAGCGAACATTTTTGTTGTACCGCTCGAAGAAATAATAAGTTGACTTTATTTTAATTTGATTTCGAATTGAATTTTGAATCAGTTTCGGATCAATGCGAGTTTATCAACAGTAACCGAGGTGACATGGCATCATTAGTAGAGGGTTACTATCGCTTAATTGTCCGGGTGTCACAATTCTCCTCCACTACAAGAAATCTCATCCCGAGATTTAAGAGGTTGGGTAGGGGGAAGTTCTGGTTACGAAATTCTAACGACTCTTCTCGGTCTTGGTTTCTCTTCTCGAAGAGGTCGATCCATTACGTTGATGTCTTCATTTTTTGCTTCTGGTCATCATGACGAAGTCATCATCATTTCTTCGGGATCTTCATCGCACTTACGAAAGAATAAAAAAAGTGAGGTGGGGGTATTCCAGGAGAACGAACCTCTACATGGTTAACTATCTTGTCGATAACATCAGGGAAGGTGGCGGAAAGTTACTCTCGAATTTGAAACTTAAGAAAATATCGAGAGCAAAGTAAGGAGGTGTCATTGGAAGTTTAGAGCGGGCAGGCAATCGCTGGATGCCTGAAACAGCGTGTGAAGGGGTTCAGAGCAATGGGAATAAGTATTATTTCTGATACCAGAATTGATGATCTCTCATAAGGTGACTCGTGAATGACGTACAAGGCCACGCGCGAGTAATAACTTTGGAAATAGGGGGTGTACAAGAGAGTCAGGTTTCGATCCTGTGGAACTATGGGTAATGGGCCCACCATGTGGGTTAAAGGTAGAGAGGGCGCTGACATCTTGCACGATCATGATAGCAAGGCATGTCAGTGGACAGCATGTCAGTTATGTTGGCAACAACGTTGGTACCAAGGGCGGGGGACAAAGAGATCCATTTTCCTGCTCGTTGAACAAGGCGTACCAATAGGAAAAGTTCTCGTCCATCGGTGGCTACCGGAATGTCATCAACAATAGTAACAGGATCTTGCTGACAGAATTGTACACTAAGGTATTTACATAAGCATCAAAATATTACTCCTTAGATCATATAGACCTCAAGAAAGGTTTAAAGAAAACAATGGAAAGAAAAAAGTGATTATTATGTTAATCAGAACAATGGAAAGTAAAAGGTGTTTATACTCAAGTATCAGAGTATATCCTTCCAAAGGACAAGCAGGGATTGATATACACAACCGGAAAGAAAGTAGATGTAACGCCCATGATGCGGCTATATCTCCCACATGTCGAAGCACGACTTAGAGGCATAACCTCATTGTAAGCAATGCAGCAAGTGAGGTAATCTTCACACAACCCATGTAATACATAAGGTAAAGAGATACATAGTTGGCTTACAATCGCCACTTCACAGAATTACATGAATAAAGCTTTACATCAACCAGATACATTCAAGGTCCGACTACGGAACCAAAATAAAAGAAGACTACCCCAAATGCTACACAGATCCCCGATCGTCCCAACTGGGCTCCACTACTGATCAACTGGAAACGGAACAACATAACGAACACGATCTTCATCAAGCTCCTCCTTGAGCTCGGTTGCGTCACCTGTATGGTTTCATCGGCACCTGCAAACTAGTTTTTGAAGTATCTGTGAGTCACGGGGACTCAGCAATCTCACACCCTCGCGATCAAGACTATTTAAGCTTATGGGTAGGGAAAAGGTATGAGGTGGAGCTGCAGCAAGCGACTAGCATATTTGGTGGCTAACATACGCAAATGAGAGCGAGAAGAGAAGGCAAAGGCACGATCGATGAACTATGATCAAGAAGTGATCCTAGAATAACCTACGTTCAAGCATAACTCCAACACCGTGTTCACTTCTCGGACACCATCGAAAAGAGACCATCACGACTACACACATGGTTGATGCATTTTAATTAAGATAAGTTTCAGGTTTTCTACAACCGGACATTAACAAATTCCCATCTGCCCATAACCGCGGGCACGGCTTTCGAAAGTTCAAATCCCTGCAGGGGTGTCCCAACTTAGCCCATCACAAGCTCTCACGGTCAACGAAGGATATTCCTTCTCCCAGGAAGACCCGATCAGGCTCGGTATTCCGGTTACAAGACATTTAGACAATGGTAAAACAAGACCAGCAAGACCACCCGTTGTGCCGACAAATCCCGATAGGAGCTGCGCATATCTCATTCTCAGGGCACACCGGATAAGCTAAGCGCACAGGAGCCAACGTAACCCAAGTTGCCAAGGGACGGCCTCGCACGGTGCTCTGGGTTGGACCAACACTTAGAGAAGCACTGGCCCAGGGGTTTAATAAATATGACCCTTGAGCCGGCCGATCCAACGGAAAGAAAAGGCTAGGTGGCAAATGGTAAAACCAATGTTGGGCCTTGCTGGAGGAGTTTTATTCAAGGCGAACTGTCAAGGGGTTCCCATTATAACCCAACTGTGTAAGGAACACAAAATCAAGGAACATAACACCGGTATGACGGAAACTAGGGCAGCAAGAATGGAACAAAACACCAGGCATAAGGCCGAGCCTTCCATCCTTTACCAAGTATATAGATGCATTAATTAAAATAAGAGATATTGTGATATCCCAACAAATATCCGTGTTCCAACAAGGAACAAACTCCAATCTTCCCCTGCAACCAACAACACTATAAGAGGGGCTGAGCAAAGCGGTAACATAGCGAAACAACGGTTTGCTAGGACAAGGTGGGTTAGAGGCTTGGCTTAGCAACATGGGAGGCATGATATGGCAAGTGGTAGGTATCGCAGCATAGGCATAGCAAAAGAGTGAGCAACTAGCAAGCAAAGATAGAAGTGATTTCGAGGGTATGGTCATCTTGCCTGAGATCTCGTAAGGAAGAAGAACGAGTCCATGAAGAAGAACAAACGGACGTAGATGAACGGATCCTCACAAATGCAACGTTATCGCAACCAACCCGAAGAAGCAACACCGAAAAGAAGCAAACAACATAGTAAAAAACCAACACATGAACATGGCATGATGCACAATCAAGTATGATGCATGTTCGGTTTAATGAGGCATGGCATGGCAAAGTACACAAACAACTCTACAAATTAAGTGGAGTCCGTTGCATATTGACGAAACACCACATGACTTATTTAGTTCGATCTTGTTTATGTACCCAACAATATTAAAAGTTGTTAAACATGGCAAGAGGGTGAAGTAAATGAAAACTACCTATCTAGGCAAGTTTAAATGAGGCCGGAACAACAAGCAACAAGTCCAGAAAAATCCTCATGTGCATATTTTGGTTATGGTACTGTTCTGCCCTAAACACAATTTTAGGGTTGTTAAACACGCAAAGTGATGCCACCATGTTAAACTAGACATTTTTCTACCCCATTTACATATAAAGATTATTTAAAACCGAGCTACGGTTATTTAGTTATGAATTAAAGCATTTTAACATGGCATAGGAGCAAATTTAACCAAACAACATTTTAAATATTTCAAACATGCATGGAAGTCGAATATTATTAAACTAGACAAAATTCTAAGCAACTTTCATATATAATTTATTTAGATCCGATGCACGGTTGTGAAGTTATTAAATGCATGAAGTTTAGGGGGCTTTCTGCAAAACTGTCATCTCTGGAATAAACAGAAATACGCAGAGCCTAAAAAAACCCTATTCAGGCCAAAACTGGCAGGCCAGCCCAACAGGTAAAATAAACAAAAGGGGAAACACCGGGGTGTGTCGTCACCCATGGGCTTCGGCCCACAATGGTGAGGAGAGGGGCGCGCTGGGCCTCGCTGAGGAAGCGACCCACGCGGTCACGAGGAGGCCGGCCCGGTCTCGTTGAATCGAGACGAACAGGGCAGTGGTTCGAGCTCCTGCTTGATGCAGAAAACGCAGAGGCCGGTGGCAGGGCATGGAGGTCGACGGCGACAGGGAACGCGGCGGCGCAACAGATCCAGGAAGGCGAGAGGCGGAGGGCCGCGGGTGCTGGGACTTGGCGAAGGGGAAGACCATGGCAACGACGGCTAACAACGCGACAGCAGGGCGATGCAGGAGTCGACGCGGTGCTGGACATGGCCTGAAGCAGAGGAGGCAAGCAGGGCGGCTGTGGTGGACTCGGGGCGTTCCTGGATGGTGACGAAGCAGAGGAACGACAACATGGCGCGGCATCGGAAGCTTCTTCCGCTGCTGCTTCAAGAGAGGAAGAGAGGTCAGGGAGGTAGAGAGAGCTTCAGCGAAGGAGAGAAAAAAAGGGCAGGGCGGTGAGGACGGCCTGCTGGTTCGTGCGAGGAACGGGGCAACTCCGGCGGAAACCGGACGACACGGCGGACTCCAACGACTTGGCGGGGCGGCGGGTCCAGGTCGACGGGCTCCTCCCCTCGATCCAAATGAGAGCGAGGGAGAAGGGAGGAGCATGACGATGGCGTGCTCCTCTCCTCTGGATCGAGCGAACCAGGGGCACGGGGACGAGGGGCTCCGCGGGCAGGAGTTGCGGCTTCGGAGGCTCCAACCAGCGAGGATACAGGAGGGAAGTGGGTGAAATTTTTGGATCTGGCTGGTGTTGTGGGGTTGGCTCAATGTGGACTCCGAGGAGGATTTAGAGAGAGGGTGGTGGCGGAGGAAGTGGATGGATGGGACAACTCTCCTCAAAATTAGGGTTGCTTTCTATATATATGTTGTTGGATTAGGTTAGGGGGGCATTCGATCCGTCCGATCATAATCGGGCGGTCGAGAATAAATTGGTTAGGGAGTCCAAATAACAAAACGGGGACGTTTTGTAGATGTTTGCGGATGATCCGGATCCAACGGTGACAACTGTCCGGTTCGGGTCTGGGACAATTTCGGACACGCATGCGAGAGGTCTATTGGAACTTGTGGGATGTGCAGAAGGGCTCGAGCTAAGAGAAGAGAAGACAGAGAGGCCCGGCGACTGTATGATGACATGATGAAATGCAACACGCAAGCAAATGACATGGCAACAACAGCGAATAACTGGAATACACCTGGCACATCGGTCTCGGGGCGTCATAGTAGAAAACCATTTAGGTAAGGGGGGAGGAATTTCACGACATTACCCATACAACGGTGTTTGGATAATTGATAAAGAAATTTTTGCATTGTGCTTCAAATGTTCTTATTAATGATAGGAGTACCACGTACATGCTTCGAGATAGCATTGACATGGTCTTCAAGCAAAGGTCGGACATTGGGTAGACAAAGGATCCATCAGGAACAACTTGTAGAATAAGTCTTACAATTTCCTCATGGTAGAATGGATAACCTTGCTGAAATGGAATCTATAACAATAGGGTCTCAGGCCAGGTGTGCTAGGCACGACATCACCTTACTGGATCATATAAAGACCAATGTGATAACTCTTGGAAATATGTTCCAACCATCATATCTGACCGAGATTCAGATACGATTGGGGTCAGGATAACTCAGACTCAGGATGCCTGAGAAGAAAGGTGCAACACAAATTGTCGAGATGACATTGTAAGATTCTCAGGAATTGAACTATGGAAGCGAGTTCCAAAACAAGAGTTCATCATTAAATTAAGGAGAGGTGAGGCGGTGGCTGATTTGCTCAGCAACAATTCATTGAGATTTTCAAAAGATGGATTTCCACACTTATGTGAACAAGGGCATAACATTTGTCGGATCAAATGATATAATGATGTATGCTAGAGGAAAAACATACACAATTTAACAATGATAGAAGGGTGCACCATGAAATATGGACTGGATAGCACGATCAATGTTTGAATGATGATTCAATAAGCAATAGACTTAGAATGAAACTATCGGCCGTTAACTTCAAATCAATAGGGTTGCTAGAAGGGCATAATCCAAACAGTACCGTTCACCTGTTGGTGTCCCGGATAGAATCAACACGGGGCCAAGAATAAATGGTGATGATGAGAAGTATCACTATACCAGGAACTCTTAAGAGGTGGAGCAATTCTCACAACATTCTCGACATAATAGATGGTAATACTCCAAGGTAGATCATAACACCAGCTAGATAGAAAGGAACTCAAGGTACTACACGAGACATGAACAAGTTTGTGTTGGAGGGAAGGCAATAAACTTGCCGATGATAACACAAATCATCGAGGGGCAAGGAGGGTATTTATCATCAAGAATTTGATAGAGATCTCAGAAGAACCCAAAAGGCTGATGATCATGACACTTTCTTGAGAGATTTCATGAAGATGTAATCGATCGGCGATGACATCAAGTCGAAGGAATGATGAAGCGAAAGGTTATTGGAACCAAGGGTATGACACAAACTCGAAATCAAGTTTGCTATTTAAGGAAAAATTATATGATGAGAAAAATTGATGTAAGGTTAGCTCATCGTCGAAAATTGTGCTCCGGAAAGAAGGACCAGGTAGCACAGTTAAAATTTAGCACAATAATGATATAGCCGATCAGGCTAGGAATGACTTGAAGGATTATTAAACTCGTAAGCAATGAAAATTACTTAGAGTTATTGAATCGGAGTGCGGAATCGATTCACTTATCGGTGTTCTCGAGTGAAATAACTCAGAACCCGGGGGAAATCTGAAATCGGTGAGAAGCAATACTAGATGAAGACTCATAGGAAGCAACACAGTTCTTTGATATTCTCGAGATACTGGAGGGTATTACTCAAAGGAAGATCGACATAGGGGTTGCGGAGATGTATTGATCCACAGAAGACAAGTGTTTTCACTTGCTTGAGAAATGGGATCAAGTAGAAAATATGGTCGGAACCACGATTGCAAAGGATTAATTCAGAGATACCAGATAATATTATATCAAGGAAACAGTTATTTACGAGAAGCTTCCATGATAGGATCTACATCGTGTCCATGGGCATGAACACAAGTTCAAGGTCGACTCCCACTTCTGCAATGTATAACCTTCCATTCACCTCTCGCTTTTCGAAAATGACATTAGTTGTTGAAAGTTTTACCTGGTGAAATACCAGATAAGTATGGCCCGTGAAATCTTTCAGGTTCACATAGATTAAGGAAGGCATAGGTTCAACCCATCTAGGCATCGTAGAAACATATACCACAAACTGCAGGAGTAAATAATACAAGCTCAAAAGTGGAGCATGGTTGACAATAGTAGAGGATACAATTTACCAAAGGCATTATGTATCAGGTAAAGAACTCATAAGAATTTTGGTTGTGAAGGACACTATCGGATAATAACCCGGCAATGGGTATGGTGGTCCACAACGAGGCTAATGTGAGTATCGGTACTCAATCAGAGGAAGAAGGAATGCCAAGGCATCGGATTATAGAATCAACTGACTAATTCAAAGCTTAATGCAAAGAAATTTTATGATTTCCAAATCAAGGGATCAGAAGCAATGCTCTGATTAGGGATGGATAAGTTGAATAGCCTTAGGGGTACAATCAACGACAATTTGATTGGTCGAGAACCAATTCTAGTTAAAAGAATGGCAGCTCAGCCAGAAAGGTAATTTATAAGGATCAACGATGATTGTGGGCATTCGCAAACATATTGATTCAAGGTACTCAAAATGATAATGACAAGGGATGCCAATAAGACTACAAGACTTTTGGGATTAACCATAATGCAAGCAAGCAAGAATTTCAAGAGCAATAGGTTGCTCGGGATTTTCGGAAGATCGAATGGTATTTCGAAGACCTTTGTGAAACACATGAACAACTGGGAATGAGCGGATACTTGATAAGTGTAAGGAATTATCCGTAAGGGTATTCATGTGGCTAAGAATTGTAAGGCGGTAGGCACGCAGTATTCTCGGAACAATACAGAGAATTTCAAGGTATCTTGTAATAACAAGATCAATAGGGAATGATTGTATGGGTGGAAAGTGTACATGGTTATCCATAGGGTGTACCGATGGAATGGAATTGCAAAAGCGATGGCACAAAGTCTCGGGAGAACATCTGAGAGTATTGTCAGAATCTTCTGTTGAAGCAGTCGATCATTCGGACCGAGGGGTTCTCCGGGAGAAAGTACTTACGAGAACCTAGAGTTAGAGTTAGCAAATCATTTAACCTGAATAGGAGAGAGATCAAAGTCCCAGAGTATAGACGAGGAGTGAAAGATCCTAATACCACCCAATGGAGACGTGGGCCCATGGGCCGCACAACCATGTTAGTAAAACAGTTTTCATCGACTGGACTCAACTTCGGCCAAGGAGTGTGGAAGGGGATTCCTACAGGCAGTCGGCTCTGATACCAACTTGTGACGCCCCTGATTTGACTGTACACTAATCATACACGCAAACGTGTACGATCAAGATCAGTAACTCACGGGAAGATATCACAACACAACTCTAGACACAAATTAAAATAATACAAGCTTTATATTGCAAGCCAGGGGCCTCGAGGGCACGAATACATAAGCTCGAATACACAAGAGTCAGCGGAAAGCAACAATATCGGAGTACAGACATAAGTTAAACAAGTTTGCCTTAAGAAGGCTAGCATAAAAATAACAGCGATCAAAAAGGCGAGGCCTCCTGCCTGGGATCTCCTAACTACTCCTCGATGCTGAACCCCACGTAGAAACATCCTCGGGATCCTCTGGCTCTTGGACTCCATCATCTGGTTGTGATATCCGAGAAGAAAGGAAAAGGGGGAAAAGAGGGAGCAAAGCAACCCTGAGTACTTATCCAAAGTACTCGCAAGCAAGGATCTACACTACATATGAATTGGTATCAATGAAATTGGTAGTATCTGTGGACTGAACTGCAGAATGCCAGAATAAAAGAGGGATAGCTAGTCCTATCGAAGACTATGCTTCTGGCCCGTGTATCACATATTATGTATATAAGTATATACCCGTGATCACCTCCCAAGTGATCTCGGCCCGATAGTATAGCATGGCAGACGGACAAGAATGTAGGGCCACTGATGGAATACTAGCATCCAATACGAAGCATTTGGGATTGCAAGTAAAGGTAACAACAGTAGTAGCAAGGACAGGCTATCCATCAGAATAGGATTAACAGAAATCAGTAACATGCTACACTACTCTAATGCAAGCAGTAGAGAGAAGGAATAGGCGATATCTGGTGATCAAGGGTGGGGGGCTTGCCTGGTTGCCCTAGCAAGAAGGAGGGGTCGTCGTCGATGTAGTCGATCACAGGGGTATCAGCATCGGTCTCGAGGTCTACCAGAAAGAGGTAACGAAGGGGGAACACAATAAATAACAGAGAAATCAAAGCATCACAAAGCATAACATGGCAATACGTGGTGCTAGAGGTGACCTAACGCAGTACTAGGTGACATCGGCAAAGGGGGGAAACATCCGGGAAAGTGTTCCCGGTGTTCCGTGTTTTTGGACAGATGGACCGGAGGAGGCAAGTTGCATGCTCGTTACGCTAGGGACGTGTGACGGACGAACGGAATGTGTATTCAGATTTATCTCGTCGTTCTAAGCAATTTTCATGTACAAAGTATTTTAATTCGAGCTACGGATTATTTTATATTAATTTTTAAATTTTAATCATTTTCTGAGATTTTTATTATTTAATTAATTCATAAAAGAATTATTGCATCATCACTTTTTGTTAAAAAAACTCGTTTTAATAAAAAAAGGTGTGGAGCCCGAATGGTAGTGGCCCATCTGGCCAAACGGGGCGGGCGCTAGCGGGCTTGCAGGGGCGTGCGGGTGCCTGCGCCTGGTTGGGCGCTGCCCGCCGAGCAGCGGCCGTGACAGGGCACCGGTCGCGAGGCATGCACAGGCCGGGCAGCGAGGGCAGGCGCAGGCATGGGGCGAGCAGCAGCGCTGGAGGGGAGGCGCGGGGCGAAGGGGAGGCAATAGAGCGAGGGGGGTGAGCGCTAGGCGCTGGTGGCGCGGTTCGGCGGCTTCTGGCAGCAAGCAGGGGTGCGAGGGGAGCATGGCAGCTGGGCACGGCGAGCGGGAGGTGCGGGCACAACAGGGGGCCTGCGAGCACGCAGGGACGGGCGGCGGCGCGCCGCTAGCCGCAGAAGCAGCAGGAGCGGCGACAAGACAGGACGGCAACGGGTGGCTGCTGTCGGAACTTCGCTGGAATCGCGCTACACACGACGGGAGCCGGCGCCGATTTGTTCTATGCGAAGCTGGAGCTCGGCCACGTCTAATGGTGGGCGTGGTGTTCGCTGGGGTGGCCGGAATCAAACATGGCGGCGAGAGGTAGCGACGGTGGCTACGAGAGCGCAAAGGCTCCGTCGTCTCAGCTCGCATCTGAGCGGTCTAAGGGTGCAGGAAGCTTCTACGCGAGTTCACGAGCGCGATGGCGTGGTTGCCTGGCCCGGCAATGGACAACGGCGGCGGTAACAAGCTCGACAGCGGCGGTGAGCTGCGGCAGTAATGGCGATAGCAGCTAGGGGCGGCAAGACAGAGGGAAAAAACAGGGGAAGTGCTCGGGAGCTCACAGTGAGCACGAAGGCGAGCTTGTGGAGGGCGGAGAGGTGCTGGGGGCAACGAATTGCCGATGAGCGGTGGCGGGGGACTGTTGGGGAAGACGGGACGATGGCGATGCCGATGGGGCTTCCCCGCCTCATTCTGGTGAGGTAGTCGACGATGGCGCCGATGATGCGCCTCCTGGACCTGGTGCGATGACGAGGGTAGCTTGGTGGCACGAGATAGACGGATTGATGATGACGGCATCTGGCGATTTAGCTTGGGAGAGAGAGAGAGAGAGAGTGTGTGGGGCGCGAGAGCAGGCGGATCGAGCGGTCTAGGGTTGGCCGAGGGGTCACGGGGGCGGTTATGTAGGCGGCGCAACATCGATGAGGCCGCGGGATGGCCGCCCCGTGTCTGATCCGGTAATGGATGCCTGACAGTCATCCACCGCGACTGGTGAACACAAGAGGAAGAAGAAAGGGGGCAAGCGGGTTGGGTCTGCTTCTGTAGCAGTTGGGCCGAAATGCAAAGTAGTAGTTAGGCCTTTTCCCTTTTCCTATATTTATTTTTCTATTTTGCTTTTCTTTATAGTTTTGTATTTTTGTTGAGCTACTAAATGAGTATAGTTAAAAGTGCCACTTAGCACATAAATACTTGGCAAGGTTTTGAAGCAGCACACAAAGTTCCAAATTATTTCGAGTAGTTTAAATATTTGCTTAAGTTGAAATGGTTCAAATTAATACTCATGGTTTAGTTTTAAATAGGTTAGGGCCACTTTTAAATATTCAAAGGAGGTTTCTTCCAACATGACAAATAGTTAGGGGATATTTTCAACCCAGCGAACATTTTTGTTGTAGCGCTTGAAGAAATAATAAGTTGACTTTATTTTAATTTGATTTTGAATTGAATTTTGAATCAGTTTCGGATCAACGCGGGTTTAGCAACAGTAACCGAGGTGACATGGCATCATTAGTAGAGGGTTACTGTAGCTTAACTGTCTGGGCGTCACAGAAGCGCACCACGGGGCAAGCTGCCTGGTAGGCCTATGTCGCGTCCGAGAGAGTCAGGCAATTGGTTCTTTGGCAGAAGGCTCGTGCGAGGTCCGTGAGGGTGGCGGAGTACGCCCGTGCCAAAGCCCTGAGTGCAGTCGGGCCCAAGCGCCTCATCTACGCTTGGCGGTACGTGGACTGGGTGCATGCTTCCAGCGTGGAGGAGTACCTGTTGGCGCTGGATCACCACACCGGTGAGATCGCGCTCGCTCGCCGGCAAGCCGCCAATCAGCACCTCGCGAGTTGCGAGGCTGAGGAAGAGGCGTTGTGTCGGCGCGCTGGGAAACGGCCGCGCACCAGGGCACTTGTGGCGCGCTGCAAGCGCTCCTACGAGCGCCATGGCTTTTATTAGGAATATAATTTAGTTTTGTAAGGCGATCTCATTAGTTTTGGGAAGCAAATGATAAATCCGGAACGTTCAGGAATTATTAGCGTCCTTAATTAAGTATGTAAAAGGAAAATTTTGGAAACCTTGTGTATCCGTATGCATTTTGTAAGTACGTGCATATGTCACATGTACTAACATTTTAACAGTTAAAAATTTGGTCAAAATTTAGCACAAATTACAATGGTGACGAATAAACCAGGACAGAGGTACTAGTAGTAGTTTAGAAGCCCAAATAAATGAGTGAGGCGTCGTAATGTTACTCTGCAATGTGACTAGTCTTATGGGAAAAGCTGGGCAAGAGACGGCTTATTTTTTAAGCCGCCAAAAGAACTGGCCCTATGAGTGGTAGCTAGGGATACTAGGAGTAGTAGCTAGGGATCGAGTGTGCGAGATGAACCAGAGAAAGTAAATGCAGAGAGATGAAATGCAAAAAAGACGGAGGGATGTGATGGTTGCTTGTCCGTTTATTTTACCAGGCCACTTATTACTGGGAGTGATTGGGTTTTGTGATATGACGGCTTTACTGCCGCGCCACGAGCGGGGTGAGACTCGCATGCAACGCCGCCCTCTACACTAGTACTACATCGGTCGTGGTTTATTAGTCCCCCATTAAATTTGACTGAATATTTAACTGACAAAATGTTAGTGCATGTCAAGAAAAACTATATCGTTGGATTCGTATTTGAACATAGTTTTCAATGATATAATTTTAGGTGACATGCATCAGCATTTATCGTACTATATATAATGTTAGTTCAATTTTTGGTCGTACTAATCTATAGTAAGGTGCACGTGCATTGCGCGGAATAGTGAAATGCATTGATCGGGGAGTTGTTTATTTTGACAAAGGATGTGGGGGTCATCTCATGTGTAACGGGTATCAATAGGTTTCTTCGGATATTATTTCATCTCTAGAGCTCACAAACATCCGGGTGAAATAGATAAAAAAGTATCTTTTGCAAACAGAAGCGTTCAACTGTTCAACCTGCATCCAAAACTTGTGAAGAAATAACACTTATTGTGCTTTGCAAGAAACGATCTTTAAGAATTAGTTTTTGAGTATCGATTGTTATACATGTTGGCTACAGATGACATGGCACTTTCTTATAGTCAAAAGTTGGCTATACTATTAAGTATTAACCATGCCCTTATACACCTAGACGGAGGAATTAAATCAAGATGACTTGGAAGCGGGCAGAGGAGATGTAAGAAGTGGTTCATCGTAAGTGTTTCACCAGTACTGTAGTAAAAATTTCATACATGGAAGATTCTAGAGTAAACCATAAATGGATACACTTTTATTCATGCGCAATACTACAATAGAGCAAGATCATGCATGGAAGTCTCCACATGCTTAGACATCGGATTACATTGAGCGAAGACTAATGATCAACATTTAACTTGGTAATGCATATGTCCAAGTGAACCTCCTTGGAGTCCCCGTGCACCACGTTGGGGGGGGATCATACCATGCGTCTTCCATGTCCACCCAGCTCGGCACAGTCCTAGTCATCTTCCTGTAGCCAGTGTCGCCACCCACGTAACTCGGAGGGGTAGTAACAGTGAGCACGCACCCATACATCGGCCTCGTGTCAGTGTCAATGTTAGCGGCGTCGCCCCTGATGCACACTACAGAGACGGGGCCACGGCTTGCGCGGGCCTCGCCGGTGCCCACGATCAAGAGGAAGACGCTGCCGTCCTCCTCCGAGACTAGTAGGTGGTGGTGATCCTCTAGCGACTCCGGCACGGTGAACGGGTAGCACATCTCGTACTTGATGTTCTCCGCCAAGGGCCAGTAGTGATAGACGGATGGCTACATGAGGTGATGCACGAGGTCCGCCGGCGAGCCCCAAAACGGCATCAGGCACTCATAGCAGTAGACGAAGGGCTCCTTGGAGGCATCGACCAGGCCGTCCATGAAACGGGAGTGGCTGTAGGGGGTGGTACGCCAGTTGAATATATGAGCAAGTTATTACGAGATTTAGTCTGAATAAGCACAAAATAAATCATGACGGCTATAACAGAGATTAAACTAATCATGTGGATTAGCATAGTAGATGAACAGATCAAATCTAGGACATAGACTAGAAAGATGAATTCTACCATGATTTCAAACATGAAGGACAGAAACACATACGGTGCAACGGGAGCAGCACAGTTGGCGTTGAGGTTGTCGCCCATGTCATTGAGGAAGAGGTTGCCGAGGTCGAGGAAGAAGTCGTCGTCGGTGAAGTCGTCGCTGCCAGCAGTCGCGAGAGTGCGCTCCCCAAATTTCAACAACGCCCGCCAAGTGGAGCGCAGGAGGGAGTGGCTGGGCGCAATGCTACACATACAAATAACTACAGTGTTTTATAGGGAAGGATTAACTTGTGTGTTTGTGATTGGTTAATAGGTTGTGGAGTTGGCCCACGCCCCTGAAAATCAGGGGGGCGGGCAAAGTTTGTGATTGGCCAGTAGATAAAAAGAGTCTGTAAAACCATGTAATTGTTTGTAGGTCTAGCATTTTTGGTAGGGGAGGTTGCGGCGGCTGAATGGAGCGCAGGAGTAGCACACGAAGCAGTAGATGGTGCTCCTCCCTAGTTTCTATCTCTACTCTTATCTCTATCTCTACTACTCTTCTTTCTTTTTTATAATATACTAGTAGATGTCAAATCGAATAGTACTACCCCGCCCGTTGCACACCCGGCTGAACACGCCTCCTGGCCTCCATCAAACCCCTCTGTTAAAATCGCATGCAAACCGAGAAACCTACTCCGGCCCGTGGGAGGAAATTTGCTGGTTGCCGTTGGAGAATAATAGAGTCACATCCAATCCAGAGTTAATTGCGTGTATGATTCTCCCTCTATAAAAAGTTAATTGCATCCTTAATCTTGTATTCTATGTACTCTGCGGGTTCCACTGTCAGTACAGTGTACATTACTTGCATTGAAGTTTGTAACTATTTTAGATTAGAATATACTAATCCTCCGGTGCTAGTAGTAGAGCAGAGTCCTGCTCCACTACTACTCTAGTCAAGCAAGTTAGGGCATAGTGGTATGTACTGTAGGGAGTACCAGTACTGTGATCACTCAAGCAAGTTGTCTGGCATCGATATGACCCTACGCTGCTGGTATGTGTCTCGTTAGTCAAGCGGCGTGTTGTAGTCATCATCACCTGTCCACTTCCCGTGGCACATATTCGCTTCTCCATCCTTGTCTGGACATAATCGTCCAATCTTCCATCCCCGCTAAGGCGCCTCCCCCCTCTTCCGAAACCCAAGCACTAACAATGGCAGAACTGAGCAGCGTCAAGAGTGGCTGGAATTCGCTCCCCACAAAGGTAATGAAGCTCATTGTTTCACGTGTGGGCAATCTCAGTACCATGCCGCTCGCGGCGTGCTCGTCGGGGCTGTATCGTTTACTCAAAGCCCTCAGGTCGGAGCTTTTTAAGCCAGCTCCTTGCTTGCTGATGCCGCTTGATCTTCAGAAACGGCATGTCACGCAGCATACCGATCGTAGGGTGGCGAGCATCAACCCTCTTGACTGCGGTCCGATCCCCGTCAACCTCAACTACATTAACTGTATGTATTGGGTCGGCATGAACACGTCTTGGATGGTGCTCGTCGACGGTGGTGGCAGCTGGATGCTTGTGGAGGTCTACACCTGGCAATTGATCCCACTTCCTTCGATTAACATTGCACTGCTTTGGCACCATGGCACAGAATACTCAGAATCTTATAGTAGCCAACATGATACCAAGTTTGATTTGCTTAAGGTTGTAATCTGCCAAGTGCCAACAAGATCTATGAATTATAAAGACTTCAGGCTAATTGCGTTCTTCAACCGCGGTCTAGCCTATCTAACAGGTCACTACGGTAAGTGGATAAATCTGCACGTCCATCATAGGATCATACATCCTCCATGGTTCTCTGATGCCATTGAACACAAGGGCTTTATTTATGCTGTCGACCCCTTCTATGGCTGGACGTATTGGTGGCCTACTCCAGTCATCGCTACAAATGGCTGTTATAGCAGTATGTTACTTTACTATGATATCATGATGGATTGCTTATCTTACTATCAATATTTAGGGAAAAATATTCGTTCTCATAACATGCGGTTCTTAAGATTGACTATATTAAGAGCCCTTTTTTATTTGACTCCAACTTGATATGATGGTGTAGGCCGCCTGGTGTCCCTACCCTTCCTAATCCCAGAACCTTTCAAAGAAAAGCGGCATGGAAGTTGCAGGTGGTTCTTGGCTTGATCAGACGACGGCGAACATTGATGATCGTTCGCACGTATCGGACGTGTTGTTTCACGGAATACAATCACAGTCACTGCAAGGTCTTCGAGCAGGATCCCAGCTTCTCCACGCCATCAGGAATTTTTGACTGGAGGCTGGTAAGTAGCCTTGGTACATGCTCTCTGTTTCTCGTACTGAATTATCCGATTAACCAGGAGATAACCGATGTCAAGGAACATGATGGCAACGCGGTTTCGTTCATTAGGCAAAACTGTGTGTACACAACATACCATGCGTCTCTGCATGCACCATACCCTGATATGTGCCGCCACGCTCTACAGCCCAAAGTAGGAGAGAGGGTCGCAAGTATCAGACTTCAACCTGTTGGCTGGAGTTTCCCCCGTCAGGCACCCATCTGGTTCAAGCCGTCAGCCAATCTCTATAGCTTAATAAATACTCCCTTCGTTTCTTTTTAGTCCACATATAAGGTTTGGTCAAATTAAAGCTTTGTAGAGTTTGACTAACTTTATATTAAAAATATAAACATTCACAATATGAAATCAATATTATCAGATGCACCATGAAACATATGTTCATACTATATAGTTTTAGTATTGTAGATGTTCATATTTTTATGTAAATTTGGTCAAACTTTGTGTAGTTTGACTTTGACCAAATCTTATATGCGGGGTAAAAAGAAACGGAGGGAGTAGTAACGTCTAACTGAGCCAGTTAGTTAGATGCGTACAGTTGGTGTAGTAGGATCTTTATTTAGTTTGATGCATACACTTGTTCTTTTTTGGTGGCCCTTTTGTAATGATGGCTGATGTTTGGTTTGGAAGAGAGAGTTGCGTCTTTACTCTTCTGGCCTGCTTACTGATTCTATTGCACCCCCAGCCCTGGTTGCTGCTGCTGCTGTTTTCAATGTACAATCAGTAGTATATTTCATCTATTGGTTGAATAAATGTGTTGTTAGAACGACAAACACAATGTTTTGGAAGTTGTTGCATGGTCTGATCCTTTAGTTCCCCGTACCGTACGTAGCGCATACTATTTTTCATAGGAACACATGTTCCACTTGTTGATAACATGCAGCCCACTTATGAAGGCCCTATAGAGAAGCCCGTGATTAACTGGAAGGGAGGCTTGATACGTCTCCAACGTATCTATAATTTTTGATTGTTCCATGCTATTATATTATCTGTTTTGGATGTTTAGTGGGCTTTAATTTACCTTTTTTATATTATTTTTGGGACTAACCTACTAACCAAAGGCCTAGTGCAAATTGCTGTTTTTTGCCTATTTCGGTGTTTCGCAGAAAAGGAATATCAAACGGAATGAAACCTTCGGGAGAGTTATTTTTGGAACAAACATGATCCAGGAGACTTGGAGTGGACGTCAGGAAAGAAGCGAGCCTGCCACAAGGTAGGGAGGCGCGCCTAGGGGGTAGGCGTGCCCCCGCCCCTCGCAGCTCCACCGACGTACTTCTTCCTCCTATATATACCCATATACCCCGAAAACATCCAGGAGCACCAAGAAACCGTATTTCCACCGCCGCAACCTTCTATACCCGTGAGATCCCATCTTGGGGCCTTTTCCGGCGCTCTGTCGGAGGGGGAATCGATCACGGAGGGCTTCTACATCAACACCATAGCCTCTCCGATGATGTGTGAGTAGTTTACCATAGACCTTCGGGTCCATAGTTATTAGCTAGATGGCTTCTTCTCTCTCTTTGGATCTCAATACAAAGTTCTCCTCGATTCTCTTGGAGATCTATTCGATGTAATTCTTTTTGAGGTGTGTTTGTCGAGATCCGATGAATTGTGCGTTTATGATCAAGATTGTCTATGAAAAATATTTGATTCTTCTCTGAAATCTCTTATGCATGATTAAAATATCTTTGCAAGTCTCTTCGAATTATCAGTTTGGTTTGGCCTACTAGATTGATCGTTCTTGCAATGGGAGAAGTGCTTAGCTTTGGGTTCAATCTTGCGGTGTCCTTTCCCAGTGACAGCAGGGGCAGCAAGGCACGTATTGTATTGTTGCCATCGAGGATAAAAAGAATTGCAAAGATATTCCTCCACATCATGTCATCTTGCCTAATGCATTACTCAGTTCTTATGAACTTAATACTCTAGATGCATGCTAGATAGCGGCCGATGTGTGGAATAATAGTAGTAGATGCAGAATCCTTTCGATCTACTTGTCGCGGACATGATGCCTATATGCATGATCATGCCTAGATATTATCATAAGTACTTGCTTTTCTATCAATTGCTCGACAGTAATTTGTTCACCCACCGTAGAATTTTCCATCTTGAGAGAAGCCACTAGTGAAACCTATGGCCCCTGGGTCTATCTTCCATCATATTATTTTCCTATCAACTTGCTATTTTTATTACCGTTTATTTTGCAATCTTTATTTTCCAATCTATATCATAAAAACACCAAAATATTTATCTTATTATCTCTATCAGATCTCACTTTCGTAAGTGACTGTGAAGGGATTGACAACCCCTTTATTGTGTTGGTTGCGAGGTTCTTGTTTGTTTGTGCAGGTACTAGGAGACTTGTGTGTTACCTCCTACTGGATTGATATCTTGGTTCTCAAAAAATGTGGGAAATACTTACGCTACTATGTTGCATCACTCTTTCCTCTTCAAGGGAAAACCAACGCATGCTCAAGAGGTAGCAAGAAGGATTTCTGGCGCCGTTGCCAGGGAGGTTGCACCAAGTCAAGTCAAGATTTGATCTCCCGTCAACAGGCCATTTCTGGCGTCGTTGCCGGGGAGGTTGCATCAAGTCAAGACATACCAAGTGCCCATCACAAACTCTTATCCCTCCCATTACATTATTTGCCATTTGCCTCTCCTTTTCCTCTCCCCACATCACCCTTGCCGTTTTATTCGCCCTCTTTTCCGCTCGCCTCTTTTCCATTCGCCTCTTTTTGCTTGCCTCTTGATTGCTTGTGTGTTGGATTGTTTGTCACGATGGCTCAAGATAATACTAAATTGTGTGACTTTTCCAATACCAACAATAATGATTTTATTAGCACTCCGATTGCTCCTCTTACAGATGTTGAATCTTGTGAAATTAATAGTGCTTTGCTGAATCTTGTTATGAAAGATCCGTTTTCTGGCCTTCCTAGGGAAGATGCCGCTACCCATCTAAACAGCTTTGTTGATTTGTGTGATATGCAAAAGAATAAAGATGTGGATAATGATATTGTTAAATTGAAGCTATTATCGTTTTCGCTTAGAGATCATGCTAAAACTTGGTTTTCGTCTTTGCCTAAAAATAGTATTGATTCGTGGAATAAGTGCAAAGATGCTTTTATCTCTAAGTATTTTCCTCCCGCTAAGATCATCTCTCTTAGAAACGATATTATGAATTTTAAGAAACTTGATCATGAGCATGTTGCACAAACCTGGGAGAGGATGAAATTAATGATACGTAACTGCCCTACACATGGTTTGAATTTATGGATGATTATACAAAAAATTTATGCTGGATTGAATTTTGCTTTAGGAGAAGCTACTAAACTCCTAGATAATATTATGGTCAATTATTCTCAATGGCACACCAAAAGATCTACTACTAAAAAAGTTCATGCGATAGAAGAGATTAATGTCTTGAGTGGAAAGATGGATGAACTTATGAAATTGTTTGCTAATAAGAGTGTTTCTTCTGATCCTAATGATATGCCTTTGTCTACCTTGATTGAGAATAATAATGAATCTATGGATGTGAATTTTGTTGGTAGGAACAATTTTGGTAACAACGCGTATAGAGGAAACTTTAATTATAGGCCTTTCCCTAGCAATTCCTCTAATAATTATGGTAATTCCTAAAACAACTCTTATGGAAATTTCAATAAGATGCCCTCTGATTTTGAGACTAGTGTTCAAGAATTTATGGTTTCTCAAAAGAATTTCAATGCTTTGCTTGAAGAAAAATTGCCTAAGATTGATGAGTTGGCTAGGAACGTGGATAGAATATCTCTTGATGTTGATCCTTTGAAACTTAGATCTATTCCACCTAAGCATGATATCAATGAGTCTCTCAAAGCCATGAGAATTTCCATTGATGAGTGCAAAGAAAGAACCGCTAGGATGCGTGCTAAAAAGGATTGCTTAATAAAAGTGTATTCTTCTAGTTTTCACGATAATAAGGATGAAGATCTACATGTGATTGATGTGTCTCCTACTAAATCTTTGTTTTGCAATATGAATCTTGATAATGATGGGACTGGAGATGAGTCGACTTTAGCCAAAAGGCGTCCCAATGATTCAGAGTTTTTAGATCTTGATGCAAAAATTAATAAAAGTGGGATTGAAGAGGTCAAAACTTTACATATCAATGTACCCACTATTTTGGATTTCAAGGAATTTAATTATTGTAATTGCTCTTTGATAGATTGTATTTCCTTGTTGCAATCCATGCTAAATTCTCCTCATGCTTATGATCAAAATAAAGCTTTTACCAAACATATCGTTGATGCTTTAATGCAATCTTATGAAGAAAAGCTTGAATTAGAAGTTTCTATCCCTAGAAAACTTTATGATGAGTGGGAACCTACTATTAAAATTAAAATTAAAGATCATGAATGCTTTGCTTTATGTGATTTGGGTGCTAGTGTTTCCAGGATTCCAAAAACTTTGTGTGATGTGTTAGGTTTCCGTGAATTTGATGATTGTTCTTTAAACTTGCATCTTGCGGATTCCACTATTAAGAAACCTATGGGAAGGATTAATGATGTTATTATTGTTGCAAATAGGAATTATGTGCCTGTAGATTTCATTGTTCTTGATATAGATTGCAATCCTTCATGTCCTATTATTCTTGGTAGACCTTTCCTTACAACGATTGGTGCAATTATTGATATGAAAGAAGGAAACATTAGATTCCAATTTCTGTTAAGGAAAGGCATGGAACACTTTCCTAGAGATAAAATTATATTACCTTATGAATCTAATATGAGAGCCACTGATGGATTGCATACCAAAGATGACAATACCAAGATCTATTCTTGTTTTTATGCCTAGCTAAGGGCGTTAAACGATAGCGCTTGTTGGGAGACAACCCAATTTTATTTTTGTTTCTTGCTTTTTGGTTATGTTTAGTAATAAATAATTCATGTAGCTTCTGTTTATATGTGTTTTTATGCTTTTAATTAGTGTTTGTGCCAAGTAGAACCCTTGAGAAGACTTGGGGGAAGTTTATGTGATCTTGCTGTAAAAAATAGAAACTTTAGTGCTCACGAGATTTGCTGCCATGTTTTACTAGAGAGTGCGATTAGATTGATTCCTTTTGCAAATGATTAATAGAAAAATTCCTCTCGATCACCAATTTATTTCAGAATTTTCGGGGTTACGAAAGTATTTGAAACCTACAGATTACTACATACTGTTCTGTTTTTGATAGATTCTTTTTTTCGTGTGTTGTTTGCTTATTTTGATGAATATATGGCTAGTATCGGGGGGTATGAACCATAGAGAAGTTGGAATACATTAGGTTTAACACCAATATAAATAAAGAATGTGTTCATTACAGTACCTTGAATTGGTGGTTTGTTTTCTTATACTAATGGAGCTCATGAGATTTTCTGTTGAAGTTTTGTGTTGTGAAGTTTTCAAGTTTTGGGTAAAGATTTGATGAATTTTGGAATAAAGAGTGGAAAGAGCCTAAGCTTTGGGATGCCCAAGGCACCCCAAGGTAAAATTCAGGGACAACCAAAAGCCTAAGCTTGGGGATGCTCTGGGAAGCATCCCCTCTTTCGTCATCATCTATCGGTAACTTTACTTGAGGCTATATTTTTATTCACCACATGATACGTGTTTTGCTTGGAGCGTCTTGTATGATTTGAGTCTTTGCTTCTTAGTTCACCACAATCATCCTTGCTGTACACACCTTTTGGGAGAGACACACATGAATCGTAATTTATTACAATACTCTATGTGCTTCACTTATATCTTTTTAGCTAGAAAATTTTGCTCTAGTGCTTCACTTATATCTTTTTAGAGCACAGTGGTGGTTTTATTTTATAGAAATTATTGATCTCTCATGATTCACTTATATTATTTTTATATTCTTATAAAACAGCATGGTAATTTGCTTTGGCTATAAAATTAGTTCTAATATGATAGGCATCCAAGATGGGTATAATAAAAACTATCATAAAAAGTGCATTGAATACGATGAGAAGTTTGACACTTGATGATTGTTTTGAGATATAAAGATGGTGATATTAGATTCATGCTAGTTGAGTAGTTGTGAATTTGAGAAATACTTGTGTTAAAGTTTGTGATTCCCGTAGCATGCACGTATGGTGAAGCGTTATGTGATGAAGTCGGAGCATGATTCATTTATTGATTGTCTTCCTTATGAGTGGCGGTCGGGGACGAGCGATGGTCTTTTCCTACCAATATATCCCCCTAGGAGCATGCGCGTAGTACTTTTTATCGATAACTAATAGATTTTTGCAATAAGTATGTGAGTTCTTTATGAATAATTTTGAGTCCATGGATTATACGCACTCTCACCCTTCCACCATTGCTAGCCTCTCTAGTACCGCGCAACTTTCGCCGGTACCATAAACACACCAATTACCTTCCTCAAAACAGCCACCATACCTACCAATTATGGCATTTCCATAGCCATTCCGAGATATATTGCCATGCAACTTACCACCGTTCTGTTTATTATGACACGTTACATCATTTTCATATTGCTTTACATGATCATGTAGTTGACATCGTATTTGTGGCAAAGCCACGTTCATAATTCTTTCATACATGTCACTCATGAGTCATTCACATAGAGTCATATTTTGTTCTAAGTATCGAGTTGTAATTTTTCGAGTTGTAAGTAAATAAAAATATGATGATCATCATTATGAGAACATTGCCCCAAGTGAGGAAAGGATGATGGAGACTATGATTCCCCCACAAGTTGGGATGAGACTCTAGACGAAAAAAAAAGAGAAAGGCCATAAAAAATAAAAAAAGAAGGGCCCAAAAAAATGAGAGAAAAAGAGAGAAGGGACAATGCTACTATCCTTTTACCACACTTGTTCTTCAAAGTTGCACCATGATCTTCATGACAAAGAGTCTCCTATGTTGTCACTTTCATTTACTAATGGGAATTTTACATTATAGAACTTGGCTTGTATATTCCAATGATGGGCTTCCTCAAAATGCCCTAGGTATTCGTGAGCAAGCAAGTTGGATGCACACCCACTTAGTTCTTTTGCTGAGCTTTCATACATTTATAGATCTAGTGCATCCGTTGCGTGGCAATCCCTACTCACTCACATTGATATCTATTGATGGGCATCTCCATAGCCCGTTGATACACCTAGTTGATGTGACACTATCTTCTCCTTTTTTGTCTTCTCCACAACCACCATTCTATTCCAGTTATAGTGCTATGTACATGGCTCACGCTCATATATTGCGTGAAGATTGAAAAAGCTTGAGAACACCAAAAGTATGAAAAAATTGCTTGGCTTGTCATCGGGGTTGTGCATGATTCAAATACTTTGCGTGGTGAAGATAGAGCATAGCCAGACTATATGACTTTGTAGGGATAACTTTCTTTCGCCATGTTATTTTGAGAAGACATGATTGCTTTGTTAGTATGCTTGAAGTATTATTATTTTTATGTCAATATTAAAATTTTGTCTTGAATCTTCCGGATCTGAACATTCATGCCACAATAAAGGAAATTACATTGAGAATTATGCTAGGTAGCATTCCACATCAAAAATTTGTTTTTATCATTTACCTACCCGAGGACGAGGAGGAATTAAGCTTGGGGATGCTTGATGCGTCTCCAACGTATCTATAATTTTTGATTGCTCCATGCTATTATATTATCTGTTTTGGATGTTTAATGGGCTTTAATTTACCTTTTTATATTATTTTGGGACTAACCTAGTAACCAAATGCCCAGTGCAAATTGCTTTTTTTGCCCATTTCAGTGTTTTGCAGTAAAGGAATATCAAACGGAATGCAACCTTCGGGAGAGTTATTTTTGGAAAAAACATGATCCAGGAGACTTGGAGTGGACGTCAAGAAAGAAGCGAGGAGGCCATGAGGCAGGGAGGCGCGCCCAGGGGGTAGGAGCGCCTCCCACCCTCGTGGGCCCCTCGCAGCTCCACCGACGTACTTCTTCCTCATATATATAGCCATATACCCCGAAAACATCCAGGAGCACCATGAAACCCTATTTCCACCGCCGCAACCTTCTATACCCGTGAGATCCCATCTTGGGGCCTTTCCGGCGCTCTGCCGGAGGGGGAATTGATCACGGAGGGCTTCTACATCAACACCATAGCCTCTCCGATGATGTGTGATTAGTTTACCACAGACCTTCGGGTCCATAGTTATTAGCTAGATGGCTTCTTCTCTCTCTTTGGATCTCAATACAAAGTTCTCCTCGATTCTCTTGGAGATCTATTCGATCTAATTCTTTTTAAGGTGTGTTTGTCGAGATCCAATGAATTGTGGGTTTATGATCAAGATTATCTATGAACAATATTTGATTCTTCTCTGAAATCTTTTATGCGTGATTTAAATATCTTTGCAAGTCTCTTCGAATTATCAGTTTGGCTTGGCCTACTAGATTGATCGTTCTTGCAATGAGAGAAGTGCTTAGCTTTGGGTTCAATCTTGCGGTGTCCTTTCCCAGTGACAGCAGGGGCAGCAAGGCACATATTGTATTGTTGCCATCGAAGATAAAAAGATGGGGTTTATATCATATTTCTTGAGTTTATCCCTCTACATCATGTCATCTTGCCTAATGTGGTACTCTGTTCTTATGAACTTAATACTTTGGATGCATGCTGGGTTGCGGTCGATGTGTGGAGTAATAGTAGTAGATGCAAAATCATTTCGCTCTACTTGTCGCGGACGTGATGCCTATATACATGATCATGCCTAGATATTCTCATAAGTATTTGCTTTTCTATCAATTGCTCGACAGTAATTTGTTCACCCACCGTAGAATTTGCTATCTTGAGAGAAGCCACTAGTGAAACCTATGGCCCCCGGGTCTATCTTCCAGAATATTATTTTCCTATCAACTTGCTATTTCTATTACCGTTTATTTTCCAATCTTTATTTTCCAATCTATATCATAAAAATACCAAAAATATTTATCTTATTATCTCTATCAGATCTCACTTTCGTAAGTGACCGTGAAGGGATTGAAAACCCCTTTATCGCGTTGGTTGCGAGGTTCTTGTTTGTTTGTGCAGGTACTAGGTGACTTGTGTGTTACCTCTTACTGGATTGATACCTTGGTTCTCAAAAACTGAGGGAAATACTTAAGCTACTGTGTTGCATCACCCTTTCCTCTTCAAGGGAAAACCAACACATGCTCAAGAAGTACCAAGGCTCTCACATGAATCCGGCCCAGGTACATGCTCATGGTCCTCTAAACATAAGTAAATAAATAAATAAATAAAGCTAAATGCTCATGCACCAGTTCTTTATATTCACGATTTAAAAGGAAGATATTATTTCCTATCATAGTGTCGTTACATTCAGTTGATATAATTCTTAGGCAAAGATAGCGACCAGTCTTCTTTCTCCCACCATTTTCTTCCTGCAACTAGCGGACCCATGCAAATCTTAGTCAACGTTGTAAATAGTTCAGGTCCATTTTTATTTTTCAATAAGAATGTCCAACCCAGCCCAACACATTGGCGACAACACTTTATCCTCCGCCTTGGTGCGCTCACCGTGGGGCCACTGTGCGGCCCTGTCAACATAGTGAATCGGGAGAGGACTGTAGATGTGAGTATGATAGTACGGACCCACCAGGTCCACTCCCGAACACAAGCAAAGCGCCTCTTTTACTACTCAGATGCACCCCTCGTTTTTTTACTCTAATCCACCCTGCTGATATCTGGGACCCACGTAGTTTTCAACGTATAGTCAATTAACGAAAGAATTGCACAATTTTTTTTGAGGATTTGTTCGGAGGAGCAGGCTATAAACTGGGTTGTGCGGTCTTAGTGGCCCGTCTAACAGCATGACCAGCGCAGAAGTTTTTTCTTTGGGAAAATAGGTAGGCCACTATTTCTTTTTGAAGAATACCCAAGCTAGGCCTATTTGTATTCTCCGAGTTACTGGGCTGCAAATCTTTCAAGACAAGGAGGGATGCATTCCGGCCTGGCCAAGTCAGTATCTGTTAAAAGTAAATGGGAAAATTAGTTTCTTTTTTTCTTTTTTTCTTCACTGATATTTTATATTTCATTGGATTCTAACATGCCATAGTACTAATTTAATTTTAAAATTTGTTTTAGTATGGCTAATAATTTTTGGATTAAGAATATTTTGTTCCCCAGCAAAATATTGCGAATTTACAAAATTTCGCACATTTTTAGTTCAATTTTTTGACCCTGGTACTGACCAGAAAATGGGCAGCAATTCTAAAAATGGAAAATGGGCTGCAATAAATTCCATATGAATTAGAAAATGAGTAAAAATTATAAAAATAATAGAAAATGTGCTGTACATGCCACAAATTTCAAGGCTGACTTGTTTACGCAAGGGTTTGTCAGTCAACACATGATTCTAGCAGCAGTGACTCTTGGATGTCCATCCAACGGCCGACGTGCTTCTTCAATCTCTGATCTTCCTGGTCCAGCTAGCTAAACCAGCGCTGGTGGGAGTGTCTGCTCCCTTCTCTTGTGGCCCGCTGTCATGCTGCACAGGCTTTACCGGCCCACCATACTCCCTCCGCTGGCCTCGTCGCACGCAATCAACGGCCTCCTTATTACGCGAAAAAATGGTTCCTACCACTATCATTTGGGGCGCGCTAGTTCGGAGGCTGACCTGTGGGCCTACTAAGTTGACGCGTATGCAAGGCTTTGTCAACTTAGTCAACAAACGATTATAGCAGCAGTGACCATTGGATTTGAATCGAAAGGTCCTGTTGTTTCTTCAACCACTGCTCTTCTTGCATCAGCCGCCCAAACCAGCGCCGGCAAGAACGCCTACTCATGCCTCTTGTGGCCGGATGTGCTGCCGTTGAGGCCTCACCGCCCCCTACTACTCCCACCGTTAGCCAGGCCCTGCGGCGACGGCAGGCTCACACCGCAGTCGAACCAGTGAACCCTCGTACTCCTCTCCACGTGGGCATCCATGCTACATCTTGAGCACTGTGTTGGTTTTCCCTTGAAGAGGAAAGGGTGATGCAGTAAAGCAGCATAAGTATTTCCCTCGGTTTTTGAGAACCAAGGTATCAATCCAGTAGGAGACCACACGCGAGTCACCTCGTACCTACACAAACAAATAAGTACCTCGCAACCAACGCGATAAAGGGGTTGTCAATCCCTTCACGACCAATTGCAAGAGTGAGATCTGATAGAGATGATAATGATAAGATAAATATTTTTGGTATTTTTATGATATAGATTGAAAGTAAAGATTGCAAAATAGAATAGATTGGAAACTTGTATGATGGAGAATAGACCCGGGGGCCATAGGTTTCACTAGTGGCTTCTCTCAAGATAGCATAAGTATTACGGTGGGTAAACGAATTACTGTCGAGCAATTGATAGAAAAGCGAATAATTATGAGAATATCTAGGCATGATCATGTATATGAGCATCACGTCCGAGACAAGTAGAACGAAACGATTCTGCAACCACTACTATTACTCCACACATCGACCGCTATCCAGCATGTATCTAGAGTATTAAGTTCATAAGAACAGAGTAACCCCTTAAGCAAGATGACACGATGTAGAGGGATAAACTCATGCAATATGATGTAAACCCCATCTTTTTTATCCTCGATGGCAACAATACAATACGTGTCGTTTCCCTTTCTGTCACTGGGATCGAGCACCGCAAGATTGAACCCAAAGCTAAGCACTTCTCCCATTGCAAGAAAGATCAATCTAGTAGGCAAAACCAAACTGATAATTCGAAGAGACTTGCAAAGATAAACCAATCATATATAAAAGAATTCAGAGAAGATTCAAATATTGTTCGTAGATAAACTTGATCATAAAACCCACAATTCATCGGATCTCGACAAACACACCACAAAAGAAGATTACATCAAATAGATCTCCAAGAGAATCGAGGAGAACTTTGTATTGAGATCCAAAGAGAGAGAAGAAGCCATCTAGCTACTAGCTATGGACCCGAAGCTCTAAAGTAAACTACTCACACATCATCGGAGGGGCCATGGAGTTTATGTAGAGGCCCTCCGTGATCAATGCCCCCTCCGGCTGAGCTCCGAAAAAGGCCCAAAGATGGGATCTCTTGGGTACAGAAGGTTGCGGTGGTCAAAATAGGGTTTCGTGGTGCTCCCGAATGTTTGTGGGGTATATATATATAGGAGGAAGAAGTAGGTCAGTGGAGCAATGAGGGGCCCATGAGGGTGGAGGGTACGCCCAGGGGGGTGGGCGCGCCCCCTGCCTCGTGGCCTCCTTGATTGTTTCTTGACGTCCGCTCCAAGTCTCCTGGAACACGTTTGTTCCAAAAATAACGCTCCTGAAGGTTTCATTCCGTTTGGACTCCTTTTGATATTCCTTTTCGGCGAAACACTGAAATAGGCAAAAAATAGCAATTTGGGTTGGGCCTCCGGTTAATAGGTTAGTCCCAAAAATAATATAAAAGTGTAAAAATAAGCCCATTAACATCCAAAATAGATTATATAATAGCATGGAGCAATCAAAAATTATAGATACGTTGGAGACGTATCAAGCATCCCCAAGCTTAATTCCTGCTCGTCCTCGAGTAGGTAAATGGTCAAAACAGAATTTTTGATGTGGAATGCTTCCTAACATATTTCTAAATGTAATTTTTCTTTATTGTGGCATGAATGTTTAGATACGAAAGATTCAAGATAAAAGTTTAATATTGACCTAGAAATAATAATACTTCAAGCATACTAACTAAGCAATTATGTCTTCTCAAAATAACATGGCTAAAGAAAGTTATCCCTACAAAATTATATAGTCTGGCTATGCTCTATCTTCATCACACAAAATATTATATCATGCACAACCCCGATGACAAGCCAAGCAATTGTTTCATACTTTTGATGTTCTCAAACTTTTTCAATTTTCACGCAATATATGAGCGTGAGCCTTGGATATAGCACTATGTTGGAATAGAATGGTGGTTTTGGAGAAGACAAAAAAGGAGAAGATAGTCTCACATCAACTAGGCGTATCAACGGGCTATGGAGATGCCAATAATAGATATCAATGTGAGTGAGTAGGGATTGCCATTGTCGGGGATTTGGTGCGACATATGCCAACGGATGGCTTATCATGGTGGGGGCGAGTAGAACGTCGCCGGTGCCTGGAAACGGGATGAGGCGAAGACATGCACGCCGGCGAATCTTACCCAGCTTCGGGGCTCTCCAGGGAGATAATACCCCTACTGCTGCTCTGCGGGGTCTCCGCATGATCACTATAGTCAAGGATTTACACGGTTGCTCCTTGAGCTGTGTATGGTGGTAGGAGAGGGCAAGGCTAGCTCTCTTCCTCTATCTAGTGAAGTATAGAACTACTAGGCTCCCTCCTCTGCATGGGTGTCCTGGGGGGTTTATATAGGCCTACCCCCCCAGGGGTACAATGGTGATGTGATTGGGCGCAGGCCCAGCCGTTAGTGTCTCCGACCTCCGACTTATCCGCCGACTGCTGGGGCCCGCCGACTGGTCGGCCCCGCCGACTGGTCTGGTACGGAGCCGACAGGCTGCGTCCGCCGCGGGAGGGTCTTGCAGGCTGCTGATTACTGTAGCCATGCTCCTGATGATGCAAGCTTGGTCATGGGGTCAAGGCAACAGCCCCGCCGCCTAGCGGGCGATCATTGTGGCCACTCCCCATCTCTTCTGGATTAATGGCACGTGGGCCCTGGGGGAGGGCTCGGCCGACTCCCCCGGGCCGACTCCCGTTGGGTCCGACTGGCGGTGCTCCCGCCGTCTCCTGAGGTCTCGCTGGCTGGTGGGCCCTGCTGCCTCCAGGCTGTACAGACAAGCCGTCGTGGGTGCAGGACCAGGTACAGTGGTGCTGATGTCAGGGCCGGCTGGGCAACAGTGCCACGCCGCGGGGAGATCCTCCCAAGTACGGCGCGTTGTAGCCAGGCCTGCCCTTGGTAAGGGGCGGGGAGTGGGCTTCATTGTAGCCACGCCCCTGCCCCATCCCCCTTGATGAGGTCACGGTTTGTTGGAGTCACCGGCTTCTCTGGAAGTCGTCCCTGGGACTCAGCCGTGAGCGGGCAGTCGGCCGCCTTGCCGTAGACTCCCTAGGAGGCGGCTCTGCGCCCTGTGGTCTTGAGGGGCGCAGCCTTCCCCGATGTCTTGAAAGGTCATGGGGCTCGGGTTGGCCTACCCGTGGCCCATTACTCCGACAGTAGTCCCTGAAGCTGGTGAGGTGCCGCGGACGATCGGCCGAGAAGCCTCAGCAGTTTCTCTTTCCGAGCGCAACTCATGGTCTTGATTGACTTCCGCCGGGCTGACTAGAAGGAGTCGGACTCGCCCAACTCGGACTTACACAATTCTGACTTGCTCAGTAGTTCGAACGTCACGGCGGGATTTCAAGTGGCGGGCTAGCTAAGCTTCTAGAGAAAGCCGCCCGTTCCTGGCCTGTCACACAAGGGCACGTGGCCAGGCTGTCCTGCCAGCCCACGCGCGCGACGGGACAGGCCCATAGGCGGGGCCCGCCACTACCGCGCCTCGGCGCCCGAGCGGATCTGCTGTGGCCCCGGTGGATGGTTAGGATTCCTGTGGAGTTACTGCACGCAGTAACTTTGCAGGGATCGTTGGGGGCATGGGGTTGTGGGCGCAGTAAATCCCCACGCCCGCCCCCTCGGCTTCGCAGCCCCGAGGGCTATAAGTAGGGGGAGAGGGGAGCACGCGCGCCCCTCCTTCCTACTGCCCCTTGCTTTCTTCCTCCTCGCAGCTCCTTCGCTCTCCTGCTTCCTCCGTCTTCTCTCTCTTGCTCGCTCCGTCGCACGCCTAAGCTCTGGTGCACGCTGTGGTGACCGCTCGCGACGATGAGCTCTTCCCCTGCTGCCACGCCTCCCCCAGTGCGCTCCGACACCTGGGACGGCTCTGAGGTCCACAAAGACCATATCGAGTTCCTCCGCCGGACCCGTCGGCTTCCCGGCGAGGATCGCGTGCAGGTGCGTCTCGCGCCGGAGGGGGAGATTTCCCCCGCCCCGCGGGAGGGCGAGCGGGTCATCTTCCGCTCGCACTGCCTGCGCGGGCTGGGGCTGCCGGCGAGCAGCTTCCTCCGGTCGTTCATGGAGTTCTACGGACTCCAGCCGCACCACCTCACCCCCAACACAGTGGTGCTGCTGTACGCCTTCGTGGCTCTGTGCGAGGGCTTCCTGGGAGTCCTCCCCACCCTCGAGCTCTGGGGGGAGTTCTTCTTCTCCAAGCTCGCCACCCAGGCCGCGGGCGTGCCGGCTCAGTGCGGCGCCTTCATCGCCGTGCGAAGGACAGGAGCCGACAACCACTTCCCCTCCATCGCGCTGCTGAAGTCAGTGAAGATGTGGCAGTGGTCCTACTTCTACGTCAGGAACGTCGCCACGCGGGGCGACTGGGTTAATCTGCCGGCTTTCGAAGCTGGCCCGCCGGCTGGCAGACTGCCCAACTGGTCATACCGGGCTAGGTCGCTGACACCTGCAGGAGCCTGCGCCATCACGTGACTCTGAGTGCTGACGCAGTCAGAGGGTCTGACTGGCCCGGACCTACTGTCCGCCTTCCTCTCGCGCCGAGTTCTCTCACTCCAAGGCCGCCCTCACCTGATATGAGCGGGGGCCGCGACCCGAGTCGGATGTGCACCAAGGACATGCCTCACAAAGAGGTGGCCCTGATGGTGAACTACCTCTCAGACAGCAGGCTCCCGAAGGACTGGCGATTCGGCAAGGAGCCATACTCCCGCGCCAACCCCCCGCCCGTGGTGAGTCGCCTTTCTTTTCTTCAGATTGTCTTCTTCTTGCCGAGTCTTGTTCTAATCAGTCTGCTTTTTGGTTAGAATCCCCTTCTTCACCCACTAGCCGGCACCTCGGGGCCGGTACGTGAGTTCGCCGCCGACCGGGCGGAGAGCGACGTCGACGACCCTGATCTGGGGGCGGCAGCTCTGGAAGACGATGCCGAAGGAGGAGGAGGGACGACAGGCGACTTCAGGCCCTCAGCCACCTTTGCCGACTGGCCTGAAGACGACACCGAGGAAGGAGTCGCCCCTCGCCATCGGCCAGGAGCCAGCCTGCCGGGCGCGGGCTCTTCTACCGCGTCGGGTGCTCCAGGCGGCAGGAAGAAGTGTCGGGCTGTGCCGACTTTGTTCGGCAGCCGGCCGAAGAAGCCCAAGGGCTCGGCTGCGGCGACCTGGCGGGACGAGGCGGCCGCGAAGGCCATCCGCTTCTGTAAGGAAGTGAAGAAGCCACCGTTGGTCTCTGCGTAAGTATCCTGACTTCAAAATTTATCCTTTCTTTGTGTTTTGTCTGAGTTTCTGCTCGCCCTTCTTTATTCAGGGCTCCCCTCTCTCTTGAGCGGGTCGCTGCTGCCTCCGTCATGGGGTCAGCGGAGACGCCCGCCACCACTCGGCGGATAGACCCCGCTGCCGACCTCCGGGAGGTGACGAAGCAGAATGCGCAGGAGAAGCGCAATGAAGAAGAAGCCCTCTGCCTGGAGAAGGCGGAGGCCGACAGGGCGGAGGACTCCGCCAAGAAAAAACTAGCGGAGGCCGAAGCCGCCGCTGCTGCGAAGCAGCGGGCTGAGGAAGCCGCACGCCGCTAGGCGGCCTTGCTTGTTACCCCGCTGAACTCTGTGCCGCCGCCGCCAGAGTTCACGGGGCAGACTGGAGGAGCCAGCGGGGAGAACCTCGTCGAGGAGAGGGAAGGCGGCGAGTCCTCTACTCCGGGCGCGAATGTTCCGCCGCCGCCTCCGCCGCCGTCTGAAGGCGTGCAAGGCGAGCAGCCAGCGGACCCTCCGGTGCCGTCGACCGAAGAAGAGGCTGTGGCGAGGCTACTCCTCCAGGTCGGCTCACCAGCGCGCCGTTGTCTGGAGAAGGCGACTTCGGCCCCCCGCCCCCTGGAAGCCGGCACCGCCAGCTCGGCGGCTCCAGACGCTGAGGCGACGAGCGCCGCACCTATTGGGTGGGTGCGGGGAGGCGGCACAGGGCCGCTAAACCGGGCGCTCCTAGACGTCCAGGCGAAGCTCCGCGCTGAGGGCGACGCCCTCCAGAGCTGCACCAAGGTGTTCCTGGCGTCGCGGGCAGCCGTCCATGTATGTCTTTTCTTTGGGCCTTTGTTTTTTCTTGTTTCTCTCTGTGGGGGCGCGCCAGCGCACCCACTGGATGTAGTCCCCGAGTTTCGGGTTGGCTGCTGAGCAGGCGGCCCGGAACTCCAATTTGATGAGCTTCTGGGTACTAACTTTGTCTGAAACGCTTGTTGCAGGACTACCACAACCTCCACGTCACCACCTTCAACCGTAATGTTGAAGAGTTGGGCAAGAGGACCGCTGACTTGGCGGAGAGCCGGAGTAAGTCCTCCTCCTTTTTCTCTTCTCTGCGGGGGCGCGCTAGCGCACCCGCGGGCTGTAGTCCCCGATATTCGGGCCGACTGCTGAGCAGTCGGGCCGGATCTCCCCGGCGACCTATTTTATTGATGACTGTTGTCTTTCTTTCTTTCCTTCAGGGGCCAACGCTGCTCTTCAACAGCAGCTGAGCGAAGCCAACTCCGCCCTGCTCGCCAAAGGGGAGGAGTGCAGCAGGATCGCCGTAGAGCGCGATCTGCTGACCGCTCAGTTGGCAGAGCAGAAGGGGCTGCTCGCGAAGTCGCAGAGGGAGGCGGAGGAGATGGAGGCCGCCCTCCTGGCCGAGTTCGCGAGCGTGCGCTCTTCCTGGTCTGACAAGGAGGCGATGCTGTCCTCCGGCTTCCACGAGATCGAAGACATCGTTGATGGTGAGTCTCTTTGTTTTCTTTCTTTGAGCCGCCGACCTAGGTTGTGCCGACTCCTGGTTTTTGACTCGCTTTTTTGTTTCTTCGTGTCTTTTGCAGACTTCTTCCCTGGGCAGTCTCAGGCCGCTATCCAAGCCATCGAGGCCGATCATGCAAGTCGGAGGGCGGAGGGCGCAGAGATAGCCGCCGATGCCCCCCGAGCTCTTGATGAGCACATCTTGAGTATCGAGGCTCGCCTCCGGCCAGCTCACCGGATGCTGCGCCGGCTTCAGCGCGTCGGCACCCAAGTGATCTCCGCCCTTTGGCCGGATATGCAGGCTCCGCGCACCCCCAGCCTGACGGCCAACTAGTTGGAGGTCGCGGCTGGTCGCCTCGAGGCCTGGAAGAGCTCTTCGGCCCGGGCTGGAGCGCGCTGGGCCTTGGAATTTGTCAAGGCGTGGTACCCGGGGCTGGATCTAGACCGGTTGGCCACGCTTCGGTCGGAGGCCCAATCGGAGCTGGCGGCTGCGGAAGACGCCCTCGTCAAACATGCTGCGGCGATCGCCGAGTACACCGACACAAGCATCTTCGTCCCCGAGCGGTCTGAAGACGGCGAGGAGGTCCCGCCGGAGTGGTTTGGGATGAACCCAGACTACAGCGAAGACTCGGCGGAGGTGATCGGCTCCAGCGTCGAGGAAGAGGACGAGGCGGAGGGTGAGGGCGAGGCGGAGGCACCAGAAGACGGAGCAGATGGCCAGCCTCAGCCCGACCACACCTCCAGCAACGAGCCGCGTGCGACCGATCCGACTGCTGCCGGAGGCGACCAAGCCGAGACTAGCCGGCCGACCGCCCCGACGACTGACGCTGGCGCCTCCTCCGATCCCCCGACTCCGTCTGCCGCCTCCTAAGCTGCCACAGTGTCTCTAGTTTTATCTGCTTCAGTAGTCTTTTGAGGAACTTGTTAATTCGCACAATTCCACCCGCGGGGTCTATTTTGAACCTCTGCTTGACAATTCGGCCAAGGGCCTATGTTATATATATGTCTATCTTTTCTTGCTCATTGTTCTATTTGGCTGTTTTCCTTTGCCGCTTTCTCCTAGTTGCCTGCCTTGCCAATCAAACAGCCGCTCTGCAGACTGTTGCTGGATCAAGTGCTAGGCTACTTTGGGAAAACAAGTACTTAGCCGATTTCAAGATTGTTTGAGTAAGTTGGATAGAGAACGACAATCTGACTGTCCGAGAGTCAGTTTGCGAGAAGGGCTTGGAAGCCGTCTTGAGCTATGTTTTATGCTTTGGGTCCTTAGCCATTTTTCATGCGAATGCCCATTCTACCTTACTGCTGCCCACCGTACAGTCGCTCTGCAAGCTGCGGCTTCTGGCAGGAGACGGCTTAGGCATTTACACACTACTTGTCCGACTGCAGGAAGCATTTCATAGTGCAAGGCGGCAAGTCCCCGGGCCGACTTGTCGAGCCCGGTGCCAAGCGGCATGACAAAGGGTAACATACTTGTAGGCATAATTTTTATCATACAGACAAAAGAGGGCAGTCCCCGAGCTTGTCTCGGGGGGCCCGAAGTCTTGGTATTTTAATACAAAGGGTAGCGTGGTACATACTGCATCAACTGTAAAATCTTCGGAGAAGATTTGCATTCCATGGCCGCTCTGTCTCCTTGCCGGAGTCGTCCCTCTTGCATGCTCGGGGCTTCTGAGCGTCGATCAGGTAGTAGGAGTCGTTGCCTAGTACTTTGCTGATGATGAAAGGGCCTTCCCAAGGCGGCGACAGCTTGTGCTGGCCGGCTATTCGCTGGATCAGCCGGAGTACAAGGTCGCCTTCTTGGAAAGATCTTGGCCTGACCTTCCTGTTGTGGTATCAGCGCAGGCTCTGCTGGTAGATGCTGGACCGGCTGAGTGCCAACAGCCGGCCCTCTTCCAGCAGATCGACGTCGTCTTGTCGTGCTTCTTCTGCTTCCTCCTCAGTGTACATGGTGACTCGTGGGGAGTCGAACTCTATGTCCGTTGGGATGACGGCTTCGGCACCGTAGACGAGGAAGAAGGGCGTGAAGCCGGTTGACTTGTTTGGAGTCGTGCGCAGACTCCAGAGGACGGCTGGCAGCTCGTCGAGCCAGCAGCCAGCCGAGCGCTCCAGAGGCTCGATTAACCGAGGCTTGATGCCGGACAGGATGAGGCCGTTTACTCGCTCCACTTGGCCGTTTGACTGTGGGTGGGCGACGGATGCTAGGTCCATTCGGATGCCCTATGTTGCGCAGAAACGGGCCAAGGCGCCTTTGGCAAAATTTGTGCCATTGTCGGTGATGATGCTGTGTGCTATGCCATACCGAATTGTGATATCGGTGATGAAGGTCACGGCAGTCGGACCATTCAGTTTCTTAATTGGCTTCACTTCCACCCACTTGGTGAACTTGTCCACTGCGACAAGTAGGTGAGTTAGACCACCTCGTGCTGTTTTGAATGGTCCCACCATGTCTAGACCCCAAACTGCGAAAGGCCAAGCAATGGGGATGGTCTTGAGCACGGAAGCCGGCTGGTGCGGCTTGGAGCTGAACTTCTGGCACCCTTTGCATTTTTGGACCAACTCCTTGGCCTCTTCCAAGGCAGTCGGCCAAAAGAAACCGTGCTGAAAAGCTTTGGCGATGAGTGCTCTTGAAGCCGCATGGTGGCCACATTCGCCTTGATGGATGTCTTTGAGGATCGCCTGGCCTTGCTCTGGCTCTACGCAGCGCTGGTAGACACCAGTGATGCTGCGCCTGACCAGCTCTCTGTTGATTATGGTATAGGCTGCTGCCCGGCGTTGTACTTGCCGAGCTGAGGTCTCATCAGTTGGTAGCTCTTTGTTCACCAGAAATTTGAGGATGGGCTGGGCCCATGAGGGTGCTGCTATTTCGTCGACTATCAGGACTGCGACTTGGACAAGGGTGGGTGGGCTCGGAGGCGGTGGGCTGGAGTCAACAACCGCTTGTTGGGCTGATGAAGTCCCCAGGCCGACTGGCTCGGTCCTTGGGCCGAGTTCTGGAATCTTCGAGTCCGTCACCGCAGTCCCCGGGCCGGGCTCGACTGAAGCAGCTTTGGAGTAGCGCACCAAAGTCCCCGTTCCGACTGCCGGAGCCCTGGAGTCGGATCCGCCGTCTTCGGGAGGAGCCGGCACAAAGATGGAGTCTGATTCTGGTGAAGGCTTGACATACGGCTTGAGGATGCATTGAAGGGCGACGCTAGATGGAATTGCTTGGCGGGTAGAGCCGATTCGTGCCAAGGCGTCTGCTTGGTCGTTGTCGTTTCTTGGCACATGGAGGAACTCGCACCCTTCGAAATACCCGCTGAGTTGCTGCACGAGGAAACGGTAGCTCGCCATGTTTGCGTCTTTTGCGTCCCAGTCGCCAGACAACTGCTGGACCACTAAGTCCAAGTCGCCATAACACAAGATTCGGCGGATGCCAAGCTCTTTGGCAAGCCGGAGCTCGTGAATGAGAGCCTCGTACTCGGCCACGTTGTTGGAGGCAGCAAAATGGATTTGCAGTGCATACTTGAGCTTGTCACCTTTGGGAGAGGTGAGGACGATGCTGGCTCCCAAGCCGGTGCGCATCTTGGAGCCGTCGAAGTGCATCCGCCAATGGGTGGAGTCAGGCGCTGGAGGCAGGTACTGGGTCTCGGCCCAGTTGACGAGGAAGTCGGCCAGTGCTTGTGATTTGATAGCAGTGCGGGGTTGGTAGTAGATGGTGTAAGGAGCCAGCTCTGTGGCCCACTTGGCCACTCGACCAGAGGCATCGCGGCTGCCGATGATCTCGGCAAGTGGAGCCATGCAGACCACCGTGATTGGATGTTCTTGAAAGTAAGGCTTCAATTTCTTGGCAGCAAAGTGCACGCCATAGCACATCTTCTAGTAGTGGGGGTAGTTCTTCTTGGAGGTCGACAGTACCTTGCTCAGGTAATATACTGGTCTCTGGACAGGTAGCGCCTTGCCTTCCTCCTTGCGCTCTACTACAATGATTGTGCTGACTACTCAGCTGGTGGCGGCGATGTACAGGAGCATAGGTTCCTTGGGAGTCGGAGCCGCCAGGACGGGTGGAGTAGTCAGCATCTTCTTCAACTGGTGGAAAGCTTCGTCCGCCTTATGGTTCCACTCGAAAAAAGTGGTCTTTTTCATGAGTTGGTATAAGGGGAGAGCTTTCTCGCCCAGCCGACTGATGAATCGGCTGATGGACGCCACGCAGCCGGTGAACTTCTGCACATCCAGCAGTCGGCTAGGTACCTTCATTCTCTCGATGGCCTTGATTTTTACTGGGTTGCATTCTATGCCGCGCTCAGAGACCAGGAAACCTAGCAGCTGGCTGGCTGGTACTCCGAAGACACACTTCTCGGTGTTGAGCTTGATCTGGAACCGGCGCAGGTTCTCAAAGGTCTCCTTGAGGTCTTCCAGCAATGTTCCTTGCTTTTCCGTCTTCACCACTACGTCGTCCACGTAAACATGGGCGTTCCTACCGAGCTGCTTGAGGAGGCACTTCTGCATGCAACGCTGAAAGGTGGCGCTGGCATTCCTCAAGCCGAACGTCATGGTGAGGTAGCAGAATGCTCCAAACGGTGTGATGAAGGTGGTCTTCAATCTATCAGCCGGGTCCAGCTTGATCTGGTGATATCCTGAGTACGCATCCAAGAAAGTCAATAGCTCGCATCCGGCTGTGGAGTCTATCACCTGATCAATTCTCGGTAGAGCAAACGGGTCCTTGGGGCAAGCCTTGTTGAGGCTCGTGTAGTCAATACACATTCACCGTTGCTTGTTCTTCTTTAGCACCAGGACCAGATTTGCCAGCCACTCTGGGAAGAAAACTTCCATAATGAAGCCGGCTGCTAGGAATCGGGCTATCTCTTCTCTGACAACTCTTCTCTTCTCTTCTGATAAGCGGCGCAAGGGCTGTCTGACCGGCTTTGCATCAGATCGGACGTGTAACTTGTGCTCGGCGAATTCCGTCGGCACACCTGGCATGTCTTTGGGAGACCACGCGATGATGTCCCGATTCTCAAGGAGGAAATCGATGAGCTCGCCTTCCTATTTGCTGTCGAGGTTTGCACCTACGACGGCGTACCTCTCTGGGTGCTCCGGATCCAAGGGTATCTTCTTTGTCTCTTTGGCCGGCTTGAACGAACCTTCGGCTTCCGACTCCTTCGGGTCGGGCGATATCCCCGGCTGCTTGCCGGCCATCGCCACAGATCGCTCAAGGAGTCGCTTCTCGGTCGCAATCACCAGGGACTCGGCCAGCCGACTGCTCTCGGCCGCGCAAGCGGACGACTTCCGGTAGTCGCCGGCCACAGTCAGAATTCCCCTGGAACTGGGCATCTTCATCTTGAGGTAGGGGTAGTGGGGGACAGCCATGAACTTGGCCAAGGGAGGCCGGCCAAGTAGCGCATGGTACGGGCTCTCCAGGTCCACCACCTCAAACCAAACAGACTCTCTTCGGAAGTGATCTTTCTCCCCAAAGAGGACGTCAATCAGGATCTTGCCGATTGGTGAACAGGAAAGCCCAGGAATAATGCCGTGGAACACAGTCCGGCTGTTCTGAAGCTGTCTCTGCTTGATGCCTAACTTCTCCATGGTGTCCTTGTACAGGATGTTGATGCTGCTGCCCCCATCTATCAGAACTCGCAAAAAACACGCGGCCCGTTTGTCCATGGCAAAGGTGGCGTCCAGGACCAAGGCGTAGGAGTCCGGACTCGGCATCACTTCTAGGTGGTCAGCCCTGCTCCAGCTGATGGGCCTCTCTGACCAGTGCATAAACTCTGGCGTCTCTGAGGCTACCGCGTTCACCTCTTGTCGCTGCAGCCGCCTGCTGCGTCGATCGTCAGCCACGCTGGTGAACACCACATAGGCCCCGTGCTCTTCAGGGTACTCGTCTTGTACTGCGCCGACTGGCCTGACTGCCGGCTGCTGGGGCGGAGGCGGAGGCGACTGCCCAGCAGGCGGAGGTGGCAGGAGGCCGTCTCCCTTGGCGATCCTGGTGAGCAAGTGGCACTTCCGGGTGGTGTGATTTGATGGCTTCGCGCCGCTGTGGAACTTGCAAGGTCCGTCCAAGGTCTGCTCGTAGGAGAAGGCCGGCAACCAGTTCGGCTTGCCGCCTTTCTGTCGCTTGGGCGGAGGCTGCTCTTCTGGCTGCTGGGCTTCGACGGTCGCGACCTGCCGGCTGCTGGAAGCCGGCTGTAGGGCCTTGCGCTTCTGGTCGCCCTGCTGTTGTCGCCGGCCGGCATCCGCTGCCGGAGTTCTTGGAGCCTGAGGGGCTACCTTCCCTGTCGTGCTGATTTGAATTTCCGTCTTCATGGAGGAGTCGGCCGTAGCGTACTTGTCCGCTACGATCAGCAACTCGTCGAGGGTTTCTGGCTCGTCGCAGAGGAGCTTGTGCTTGAGGAGGGTGCCTCCTCGGCACCCGGCTGTAAAGTACTCGATGGCCTGCACCTCGTGCACGCCCTCGCAGGAGTTCCGGAGCTCAGCCCAACGCGTGAGGTAGTCGCGAGTCGACTCATCAGGAGCTTGCACGCATAGGGAGAGCTGGCGAGGCTTGGGAGGATGCTTGTACGTGCTGGTGAAGTTGCGAACGAATGCCTCGGTGAAGTCGACCCAGCTGTTGATGCTGCGGGGTTTTAGGCTGTTCAGCCATGTCCGGGCCATGCCCTGAAGCATGAGCGGAACGTACTTTACGGCGACACGCTTGTTGCCGTTTGCTATGCTGACAGCCGTAGAGTAGTCGACTAGCCAGTCTTCCGGCTTCACGGAGCCAGTATACTTGGGCGTGTCTCTTGGGAGCATGAACCCTCTGGGAAAGGGCTCGTCCCGAATGCGGGGCCCGAAACAAGGCGGACCCAGCTTGTCTTCTTCTTCCAGCGCTAGGGACCAGTGAAGTCAGTCGATTCGGTGGCAGGCGTCATTCTCCCCAACTCCCTCTCGGCGGCCAAGGCGGTCTCCGAGAGTCGGATGGTCAACAGGCGGCGGGGAGACTCGCCTCTCCTTGCGGGAAGGGGGAGGCGGAGAGTCGTCCCGTTGTTCCACTGCTCTTGGGCGGCCGTCTCGGTCGCGCTCTATGGTAATCCGAGTCCGACTGTGGCTGACAGACGGCTCCTTGTCCTTTCTTCCTCGGGCACCGCCAGTCGGCATCCGAGACATCGCGCCTTGATCTCGGTGCGGGTCGTCGTTTGGCCGCTGCGGCGCTTCCGTGCGGCAGCCGGCCTCGTTCTGCGCGGCGGCCGCGTCGAGGAGCCACTGGACTTGCTCCATCATGAGGCGGTGCTCTTCACCCTCAAAATTGTCCAGCTCATCCGCCGCTACCTGGGCGGCTCGGATGTTCTTCGCTGGCGTGGCATACACGGGGCGAGTAGCCCCAAACAGGCTGGTGATGGCTATGTCGCGCTGCTGAACCGCGCCAAGGCGGCTGGGCCCTGCCGGAGCCGGCGAGCCGCCAACAGCGCGATCCATCTCCCGCTGGTAAGCTTCTGAAAAGCGTCTCATGCTGGCTAGCTTCTTCGCGCCTTCAACAAGCTGAAGGCGGCGCGCTTCTAGCGTCTCTGCGTCAGCATCTTCTGGAATGGGCGCAGCTAGGTCTTGCAGCGCCGCGCCGAGTGAGTCGGGCGCCCTTCCAGTAGGGAACTCGTCATGACTGATGACCAGCACCTCAGTGACGGTGCTCCTGTCGCTCTCCGCGTGGGGGAGAGGTTCGTCGTAGACCACCACATTGGAGGGGAAAGCGTCGACCGACATGGTGTCGGAGTCGACTAGCATCGGGTCAGTGGAGCCTACGGACTCCAAGTCTACGGCAGGCTTGCCGGAAACGTGGAGTTGATCGAGGAGGCCCGTGAGGAGGTTTTCGGGGCCGCCTATGCCTGCGTCGGATGCAGGTTCGTCGGAGAGGTGGACCTCACCGACAAGTTCGGCCAAGGAGCTGGTTGCGCAGGCGATCTCCATGCCGCGTAGCGCGTCGATGCAAACTTCGTCTGGCGTGCCTGGCTGGCTGCGCTCGCCAGGGAGGAAAAGGGTTCCCGTCCAGAACAGATCTCCGGAAGGCGGTGCACCAGGCCCCACAGTGGGCGCCAAATGTCGGGGGTTTGGTGCGACATATGCCAACGGATGACTTATCATGGTGGGGGCGAGTAGAACGTCGCTGGTGCCTGGAAACGGGATGAGGCGAAGACATGTAGGCCGGTGAATCTTACCCAGCTTCGGGGCTCTCCGGGGAGATAATACCCCTACTGCTGCTCTGTGGGGTCTTCGCATGATCACTATAGTCAAGGATTTACACGGTTGCTCCTTGAGCTGTGTATGGTGGTAGGAGAGGGCAAGGCTAGCTCTCTCCCTCTATCTGGTGAAGTGTAGAACTACTGGGCTCCCTCCTCTGCATGGGTGCCCTGGGGGGTTTATATAGGCCTACCCCCCAGGGGTACAATGGTAATGTGCTTGGGCGCGGCCCAGCCGTCAGTGTCTCCGACCTCCGACTTCTCCGCCGACTGCTGGGGCCCGCCGACTGGTCTGGTACGGAGCCCATAGGCCGCATCCACTGCGAGCGGGTCTTGCCGGCTGCTGATTGCTGTAGCCGTGCTCTTGATGATGCAGGCTTGGTCATGGTGTCATGGCAACAGCCCCGCCGCCTGGCGGGCGGTCACTGTGGCCACTCCCCATCTCTTCTGGATTAATGGCGCGTGGGCCCCGGGGGAGGGCTCGGCCGACTCCCCCGGGCCGACTCCCGTTCGGTCCGACTGGCGGTGCTCCCGCCGTCTCCCGAGGTCTCGCTGGCTGGTGGGCCCTGCTGCCTCCAGGCCGTACAGACAAGCCGTCGTGGGCGCAGGACCAGGTACAGTGGTGCTGATGTTAGGGCCGGCTGGGCAACAGTGCCACGCCGCGGGGAGATCCTCCCAAGTATGGCGCGCTGTAGCCAGGCCTGCCCTTGGTAAGGGGCGGGGAGTGGGCTTCATTGTAGCCACGCCCCTGCCCCGTCCCCCTTGATGAGGTCACGGTTTGTTGGAGTCGCCGGCTTCTTTGGAAGTCGTCCCTGGGACTCGGCCGTGAGCGGGCAGTCGGCCGCCTTGCCGTAGACTCCCCAGGAGGCGGCTCTTCGCCCTGTGGTCTTGAGGGGCGCAGCCTGCCCCGATGTCTTGAAAGGTCATGGGGCTCGGGTTGGCCTACCCGTGGCCCATTACTCCGACAGCCATGCAACAGATGCACTAGATCTATAAGTGTATGAAAGCTCAACAAAAGAAACTAAGTGGTGCATCCAACTTGCTTGCTCACGAAGACCTAGGGCAATTTGAGGAAGCCCATCATTGGAATATACAAGCCAAGTTCTATAATGTAAAATTCCCACTAGTTTATGAAAGTGACAAGATAGGAGTCTCTCTATCATGAAGATCATGGTGGTACTTTGAAGCACAAGTGTGGAAAAAGGATAGTAACATTGTCCCTTCTCTCTTTTTCTCTAATTTTTTTATTTGGGCCTTCTTTCTTTTTTTCCTTTTGGCCTCTTTTTTTTCTTTTTTTTCGTCCGGAGTCTCATCTCGACTTGTGGGGGAATCATAGTCTGCATCATCCTTTCCTCACTGGGACAATGCTCTAATAATGATGATTATCATACTATTTTTTTACTTACAACTCAAGAATTACAACTCAATACTTAGAACAAAATATGACTCTATGTGAATGCCTTCGGCGGTGTACCGGGATATGCAATGAATCAAGAGTGACATGTATGAAAAAATTATGAACGGTGGCTTTGCCACAAATATGATGTCAACTACATGATCATGCAAAGCAATATGAAAATGATGAAGCATGTCATAACAAACGGAGCGGTGGAAAGTCACATGGCAATATATCTCGGAATGGCTATGGAAATGCCATAATAGGTAGGTATGGTGGCTGTTTTGAGGAAGGTATATGGTGGGTTTATGGTACCGGTGAAAGTTGTGTGGTACTAAAGAGGCTAGCAATAGTGGAAGGGTGAGGGTGCGTATAATCCATGGACTCAACATTAGTCATAAAGAACTCACATACTTATTGCAAAAATCTATTAGTTATCAAAACAAAGTACTACGCGCATGCTCCTAGGGGGATAGATTGGTAGGAAAAGACCATCGCTCGTCCCCGACCGCCACTCATAAGGAAGGCAATCAATAAATAAATCATGCTCTGACTTCATCACATAACGGTTCACCATACATCCATGCTATGGGAATCACAAACTTCAACACAAGTATTTCTCAAATTCACAACTACTCAACTAGCATGACTCTAATATCACCATCTCCATATCTCAAAACAATCATCAAGTATCAAACTTCTCTTAGTATTCAATGCACTTATATGAAAGTTTTTATTATGCCTAAAAGCAAATTGCCATGTTGTTCTAAAGGGCTCTCAAAATAATATAAGTGAAGCATGAGAGATCAATTATTTCTATAAAATAGAACCACCGCCATGCTCTAAAAAGATATAAGTGAAGCACTAGAGCAAAAACCATATAGTTCAAAAGATATAAGTGAAGCACATAGAGTATTCTAATAAATTCTAGTTCATGTGTGTCTCTATCAAAAGGTGTGTACGGCAAGGATGATTGTGGTAAACTAAAAATCAAAGACTCAAATCATACAAGACGCTCCAAGCAAAACACATATCATGTGGTGAATAAAAATATAGCTCCAAGTAAAGTTACCGATGAACAAAGCCAAAAGAGGGGATGCCTTCCGGGGCATCCCCAAGCTTAGGCTTTTTGGTGTCCTTGGATTTGCCTTGGGGTGCCTTGGGCATCCCCAAGCTTAGGCTCTTGCCACTCCTTGTTCCATAATCCATCAAATCTTTACCCAAAACGTGAAAACTTCACAACACAAAACTTAACAGAAAAATCTTGTGAGCTCTGTTAGCGAAAGAAAACAAAACATCACTTCAAGTTACTCTAATGGAATCATTATTTATTTACATTGGTGTTAAACCTAATGTATTCCAACTTCTCTATGGTTTATAAACTCTTTTACTAGCCATAGATTCATCAAAATAAGCAAACAACACACGAAAAACAGAATCTGTCAAAAATAGAATGGTCTGAAGTAATCTGTAACTAAAGCAAACTTCTGGAACCCAAAAAATTCTAAAATAAGTTTCTGGACGTGAGGAATTTATCTATTAATCATCTGCAAAAATAATTAACTAAATATCACTCTCCAATAAAAAATTAAAGCAATTCTCATGTGGGCTAAAGTTTCTGTTTTTTACAGCAAGATCAAAAAGACTTTCCCCAAGTCTTCCCAACAGTTCTACTTGCCACAGACACTAATAAAACAAAAAAAAATACAACCAATACAAATACTAGATAAATTATTTATTACTAAACAGGATCAAAAAGCAAGGAATAAAAATAAAATTGGGTTGCCTCCGTAGAAGCGCTGTCGTTTAACGCCCCTAGCTAGGCATAAAAGCGAAGATAGATCTAGGTATTGCCATCTTATGTAGGCAATCCATAAGTGGCTCTCATAATAGAGTCCTATGGTAATTTAACTTTATTTCAAGGGAAGTGTTCCATGCCTTTCCTTAACGGAAATTGGAATTTAATATTCCCTTCCTTCATATCAATAATTGCACCAATCGTTCTAAGGAAAGGTCTACCAAGGATAATAGGACATGAATCATTGCAATCTATATCAAGAACAATGAAATCTACGGGCACATAATTCCTATTTTGCAACAATAAGAACATCATTAATATTTCCCATATGTTTCTTAATAGTGGAATCCGCAAGGTGCAAGTTTAAAGAACAATCATCAAATTCATGGAAACCTACCAAATCACACAAAGTTTTTGGGATCGTGGAAACACTAGCAGCCAAATAACACAAAGCATAGCATTCATGATCTTTTATTTTAATTTTAATTGTAGGTTCCCACTCATCATAAAGCTTTCTAGGGATAGAAACTTCCAACTCAAGTTTTTCTTCATAAGATTGCATCAAAGCATCAAAGATATGTTTAGTAAAAGCTTTATTTTGACTATAAGCATGAGGAGAATTTAGAACGGATTGCAACAAGGACATACAATCTATCAAAGAGAAATTATCGTAATTAAATTCCTTGAAATCCAAGATAGTGGGTTTGTTGCTATCTAAAGTTTTGACCTCTTCAATCCCACTTTTAACAATTTTTGCATCAAGATCTAAAAACTCCGAATTTTTGGGACGCCTTCTAACTAAAGTTGACTCATCTCTAGTCCCATCATTATCAAGATTCATATTGCAAAACAAAGATTTAATAGGGGACACATCAATCACTTTTAGATCTTCATCCTTATTATCATGCTCTTCTGGTTTAGCAGCCATCTTATTAACTAAAGTGGCTTGCTTATCAGAAATTTGGGAAATTAATTTTTCAAGATGAGCAAACTAAGATTTCAAACCATAAAATTCCTTAGACATATCATCGAGCTCTTTATTCATGAAACCGATAAAACCTTTTTGTTCTTTAAGCTCGTTTCTAAAGAAATTATTATGCTCAAACTGCAAGGACATAAAACTTCTAACGTTGTTTTTGATTTCTTCCAACCTTCTAAGGTGAGGATCAACACCTTTTGGTAAAGCCATAAGGGCAACAAGCAACAAGAGATAAGCAAAAAAGAAGCGAACGGAAAGAGAGGGCGAATAAAATAGCAAGGGTGAAGTGGGGGAGAGTAAAACAAGAGGCAAATGGAAAATAATGTAATGCTAAGGATAAGAGTTGTGATGGGTACTTGGTATGTCTTGACTTAGCGTAGATCTCCCTGGCAACGGCGCCAGAAATCCTTCTTGCTACCTCTTGAGCACTGTGTTGGTTTTCCCTTGAAGAGGAAAGGGTGATGCAGTAAAGTAGTGTAAGTATTTCCCTCAGTTTTTGAGAACCAAGATATCAATCTAGTAGGAGACCACGCGCGAGTCACCTCGTACCTACACAATCAAATAAGAACCTCGCAACCAATGCGATAAAGGGATTGTCAATCCCTTCACGGCCACTTGCAAGAGTGAGATCTGATAGAGATGATAATGATAAGATAAATATTTTTGGTATTTTTATGATATAGATTGAAAGTAAAGATTGCAAAATAAAATAGATTGGATACTTGTATGATGGAGAATAGACCCGGGGGCCATAGGTTTCACTAGTGGCTTCTCTCAAGATAGCATAAGTATTACGGTGGGTAAACGAATTACTGTCAAGCAATTGATAGAAAAGCGAATAATTATGAGAATATCTAGGCATGATCATGTATATAGGCATCATGTCCGAGACAAGTAGACCGAAATGATTCTGCATCTACTACTATTACTCCATGCATCAACCGCTATCCAGCATGCAACTAGAGTATTAAGTTTATAAGAATGGAGTAACGCCTTACGCAAGATGACATGATGTAGAGGGGTAAACTCATGCACTATGATGTAAACCCCATCTTTTTATCCTCGATGGCAACAATACAATACGTGTCGTTTTCCTTTCTGTCACTGGGATCGAGCACCGCAAGATTGAACCCAAAGCCAAGCACTTCTCCCATTGCAAGAAAGATCAATCTAGTAGGCCAAACCAAACTGATAATTCGAAGAGACTTGCAAAGATAAAACAATCATACATAAAAAATTCGGAGAAGATTCAAATATTGTTCATAGATAAACTTGATCATAAACCCACAATTCATTGGATATCGACAAACACACCACGAAAGAAGATTACATCGAATAGATCTCCAAGGGAATCGAGGAGAACTTTGTATTGAGATCCAAAGAGAGAGAAGAAGCCATCTAGCTACTAGCTATGGACCCGAAGGTCTGAAGTAAACTACTCACACATCATCGAGGGGCCATGGAGTTGATGTAGAGGCCCTCCGTGATCAATGCCCCCTCCGGCGGAGCTCCGGAAAAGCCCCAAGATGGGATCTCTTGGGTACAGAAGGTTGCGGCGGTGGAAATAGGGTTTCATTGTGCTCCTGGATGTTTTCGGGGTATATGGATATATATAGGAGGAAGAAGTAGGTCGGCGGAGCAACGAGGGGCCCACGAGGGTGGAGGGCGCGCCCAGGGGGGTGGGCGGGCCCCCTGCCTCGTAGCCTCCTCGATTGTTTCTTGACGTCCACTCCAAGTCTCCTGGATCACATTTGTTCCAAAAATAACGCCCCTGACGGTTTCATTCCGTTTGGACGCCGTTTGATATTCCTTTTCGGCGAAACACCGAAATAGGCAAAAAAACAACAATTTGGGCTGGGCCTCCAGTTAATAGGTTAGTCCCAAAAATAATATAAAAGCGTAAAAATAAGCCCATTAACATCCAAAATAGATAATATAATAGCATGGAGCAATCAAAAATTATTGATACGTTGGAGACGTATCAATCTACTGCCGCGTCTTCCCCAGCTCCGCGTCGTCCCCTTCCTAGGCCTCGCCGTCACCCACCGCCCTGGTGCTCTCGGCGCGCCGTGGTCAACATGGTCAACTGTGACGCCCCCGATTTGACAGTACACTAATCATACACGCAAATGTGTACGACCAAGATCAGGGACTCACGAGAAGATATCACAACACAACTCTAGACACAAATAAAATAGTACAAGCTTTATATTACAAGCCAGGGGCCTCGAAGGCTCGAATAGAAATGCTCGAAGACACAAGAGTCAGCGGAAGCAACAATATCTGAGTACAGACCTAAGTTAAACATGATTACCTTAAGAAGGCTAGCACAAACTGGGATACAGATCTAAAGAGGCGCAGGCCTCCTTCCTGGGATCCTCCTAAACTACTCCTGGTCGTCGTCAATGGCCTGCACGTAGTAGTAGGCACCTCCCGAGTAGTAGCAGTCATCATCGACAGTGGCGTCTGGCTCCTGGACTCCAACGTCTGGTCGCACCAATTGGATATAGAAAGGGGGAAAAGGGGGGCAAAGCAACCGTGAGTACTCATCCAAAGTACTCGCAAGCAAGGAGCTACACTACATATGCATTGGTATCAATGAAAGGGATAGCATATGTCGACTGAACTGCAGAATGCCGGAACAAGAGGGGGATAGCTAGTCCTATCGAAGATTATGCTTTTGGCAACCTCCATCTTGCAGCAGAAGAAGAGAGTAGATGGTAAGTTAACCAAGTATCATCGCAAGGCATAATCCTACCCGGCTATCCTCTCCTCGTCGCCCTATTAGAGAGCGAACACCGGGTTGTATCTGGCACTTGGAAGGGTGTGTTTTATTAAGTAACTGGTTCTAGTTGTCATAAGGTCAAGGTACAACTCCAAGTCGTCCTGTTACCGAAGATCACGGCTATTCGAATAGATTAACTTCCCTGCAGGGGTGCACCACATTTCCCAACACGCTCGATCCTCTTTGTCCGGACACACTTTTCTGGGTCTTGCCTGGCCTCGGAAGATCAACACGTCGCAGCCCTACCTAGGCACAACAGAGAGGTCAACACGCCGGTCTAAATCCTATGGCGCAGGGGTCTGGGCCCATCGCCCATTGCACACCTGCACGTTGCGGACGTGGCTGGCGAGCTGACCTAGCCTCACTTATACAAGAGCAGGCGTTCCAGTCCAACCCGGTGCGCGCCGCTCAGTCGCTGACATCACGAAGGCTTCGGCTGATACCACGACATCGAGTGCCCATAACTGTTCCCGCGTAGTTGGTTAGTGTGTATAGGCCAGTGGCTAGACTCAGATCAAATACCCAATTCTCGTTAAGCATGTTATTTTGAAATAACCGCGGACGCCGACCAGGGCCAGGCCCACCTCTCTCCCAGCTGGTCTCAACCTACCCTGTCGCTCCGCCACAAAGATTCACTCAGAGGGCCGTCGGGACAAACGTCCTTTCAGACCCAATCCGTGAATCACTCGCGGGTACTCTACGAGCCGACCCGACTTTAGTCGCCACATGTATCATGTATAAAGTATATAGTATATATCCGTGATCACGACCCGATAGTATAGCATGGCAGACGGACAAGAATGTGGGGCCACTGATGATAAACTAGCATCCTATACTAAGCATTTAGGATTGCATGTAAGGTATCAATAACTGGAGCAACAATGACAAGCTATGCATCAGGATAGGATTAACGGAAAGCAGTAACATGCTACACTACTATAATGCAAGCCATAGAGAGAAGAATAGGCGATATCTGGTGATCAAGGGGGGCTTGCCTGGTTGCTCTGGCAAGTAGGGGTCGTTAGCAACGTAGTCGAATCGGGGAACCAGTCGCGGCGTCAGTCTCGTAGTCTACCAGAGAGAAGAGGGGGAAGAAACAATGAATACAATGCAAACAGATGCATAACGATGCATGACATAACAAGTAGCGGTGCTAGGTGTGCCCTAACGCGGTATGAGGTGATACCGATGAAGGGGGGAAACATCCGGGAAAATATCCCCGGTGTTTGGTGTTTTCGGACAGATGAATCGGAGGGGGAAAGTTACATATTCGCTATGCTAGGGATGCATGGCGGACGAACGGGCTGCGTATCCGAATTCGTCTTATCGTTCTGAGCAACTTTCATGTACAAAGTTTTCCCATCCGAGCTACGGTTTATTTTACATTGATTTTTAAAGATTTAAATCATTTTTAGAATTTATTTAATTATTTTAATTCAACATTATCCAGAATAGTGCTTGCTGGCGTCAGCATGATGTCAGCAGTCAGTTGACTAAGTCAAACTGACATGTGGGTCCCACTGTCATTGACTAGACTAACTAAACAAGTTTAATTACTTTAGTTAATTAATCAAATTTAATTAAGTTAATTTTTTTATTTTATTATTATTATTTATTTATTTTTTAAATTCTTTTTTTAAACACGTTCTGTGGGTGGGCCCCCTTTGTCATAGGCAGGGGCGCGCGGGCGCAGGGGCGCTGCGGGGCGTCAGGCGTTAGCCCGCCCGACAGGGCACCGCGGCTAGGAGGCGAAGGGCACCAGCGCGTGGCCGGAGCGGGGCGACGCGGCGTGGCGAGACGAGGCCGGCCGGAGATGCCGGGGCGCTGATCCACGGGCACCTATGGGACCGGCGGACCGGGTCCCTTTCGGTTCGGCGGGGGCGGAGGTCGCGCAAAGAGCAGATCGAGGCGAAGCACGCGAGCGATTTACCCAGGTTCGGGACGCACGGATGCATAAAACCCTACTCCTGCTTTGTAGTTTGTATTGATTTCTAGCTCGGGAGCGCGGAGTGCTACAGTACACACCGGCGGCTAGCAAGACCGAGCGTGAGTGTTCCCACTGGCCCTCCCCCCCACGTTGCGCACAGGCCTCCTTTTATATGCTCAAGGGGTCACCGACAGGTGGCAACATAGACGAAAGGGCAAAAACGGAAGAATGGTGGTTGGTACAACTACTTGTACAGTGTATCGTACCTACCCCTGGCGGCAGGGGACAAGGACATTAACTGCCCGTCTGTGTCGCCTAAACAGTACCGAAAGGGACCGCTAGGGACGCCACCGTTTGCCACGATGGTTATCTTGTCAGCGCCTGCTTGCCACCGCGCACCCCTAGCTGCACGGCCTCCCGCCACGTGTGCTTGGGAGGGTCCTAGAGCGACACGTTGGCGGGTGTGCCGGAGCACGGGCATGAAGTGGGGGTTTCCCGCGGCAAGCTCCTTGCCGCGGTCGTCGTCTTGTCGTGTTCGGGAGCTTGTCGCTCACCGGGCCTTGTCGGGACGCGTGGTGCGCTGCGGCAAGTTCCTTGCAGTGCCTTAGGCGGCCTTCCCGGCAAGCTCCTCTTGCCGGGGTCTTTGGATGCTTTTGCTAGCCTTCCCGGCAAGCTCCTCTTGCCGGGGTCTTGTCTTCTTGGCTTGGACACTTTGTTCTTGAATGGCTCCAAAGTAGCCGCGGAGGGTCTTGGCGGTCACTCGGCAAGCTTTGCCGCGGGATGTTGCGACTGCCCGTGCACAAGTTCGGGATACTAGGGTACCCCTACTCTAGTACACCGACAGGAGCCCCCGGGCCTGGGCCAGACACGGTGCCGAGCGCTGTTGGGCCAGGCCCAAAACAGTGCACGGGCACGCGCGGCCTAGGTCACGCTGCATATCTCTCCGCTTCCACCGCGCACGCCCAGAACGGCACGCGTCAAATGCGGCGTTGTGGGTGACGTGGGCGGCGTGCTTGGGGCTAAGCCCCGCGAGCATGCGTCAGGCCATGATGAAGGGGACGGTTCACGCCCTCCTCCCTAAACGGAGGTAGGCGTGGTGCATTTACTGGATGGGGCCGGTGCGCGGTTTTTGAGGCGTCCACTCCCCGCGATCATGGGGTGGGGCGAGGCCGCCTCGTCCGTCGCCCTGGTTCTGCATCCCCGCCACGTGGCTCCCATGCGCTTGGGGTCGCGGACGGTGGAAGTGGGAAACTGGGCCGTCGCGAGCAGAGGCAGCGGGTCGGCCCCGACTCCCTGCTCTTCCCGTGCCTTGGTTCGCTGAGCGGGGCGGCCGAGCCCCCACATCGCTCCTTTATAAAGAGCGGGAGGGGAGCACGGGAGCCCGCACTCTCTCATCTCCTCCTTTCTTCAGCTTCTGCTCCGCTTTCTCTCATTCGCCATGGAGAAAGGGAACCTTGGCCCTTCATCGGTGGCGGCGAGGGTCGCCGCCAGACAGCGCACCCCTCCCTCTTCCGTGCCCGTGGTGGCAGAGCCAGCCATAAAGGGAAGAGGGAGGGGGCGAGGTCGTGGACGAGGTCGAGGACGAGGTGGAGGCGCTCGGGGAAGAGGCGGACGGGGTGGCGCGCCAGCTTCGCCTCCTCCGGCGGTTCCTCTCCCCACGGCGGTCCATATAGGGGACGACCCTTGCGAGTTCTTCGTCAGGCTACGTCAGGCGCCTCGTCGTCGCCTCCGGCTTCCAGCTCCGTTTGCGAGCGCGATGTAGTTGGACCCGCCCGAGACATTGAGACTGCACATGAGGGGCTGTGGGATCAGCGGCACGCGAGTCCGCGTTGTATTCCCAGCCCCTAATGTGATGTATCTTGATCGAGGGTGGAAGACGTTCGCCCGTATCCACAGCCTGATGGAGGGGTTTACCCTCCATTTTAAGTTAATGGAGGGCGATCTCCTCTCCGTCAAGGTCTTCGGGTACTTCGGCACTCGGGCGAAGTGCTGCGTGGACAGCTCCTCCGATAGTGAAGGCTCCCCCCCGAGCGAGAGTGACTAGGGGGAGAGCGACAGCGACGATGAGGGTAGCGGGCGGCGGGATGGCGGGTCCGACCAGGTGTCGGGCGCCGCTTCGTGCGGCACCGGTGACCCCATCATCCGTGTCGCCGGCTCCTTGAACTCCCCGGGGTCGTCTCCTTGGGCGGCTGGCGTAGGGAGGCTGCGGAAGGGGAAGAGGGCTGGCGACAAGGCCGTCAGGTCGGAGTACGAGGGCGTGGTGCCCTCGACAGCGTGCTGACGTCCTACTGCCCCGTCTTCGAGCCCCGCTTCCGGCGCCGCCATCACCGTCCAGCCTTCGGACGGCCCCCGGGATGTTCTCTTGGTGTCTTCTGGCACCCGTAGCTCGCCTAGGCGCCCCTTTTGCCCTTTTCGCCTCCTTGACGTACCTCCTGAAGAGAGGGACAGGAAAGGGATTACGGGCATCTTATCTTTTTAATTTGTAAGCCTTCGGGCCTTAGCTGCATCTAAAACTTGTAATCCTCTCTTTCATGTTTTTCATCCTGTATGGACTGTACCTGAGTGGGATGTTTTTTTAATGAAAAGGGGATGCTTGCCAGGTTATTTGTCTCGCGGGTTGAACCCACGCCAAGGAGCAAATCCTTGGTATCCCTCGGACAGACATTTCATCTCCCGGCAACAGGCCCTGCCGCCTTCGCACGTCGCTCGACCTTTCTCACGCCTTTGACGGAGGCGGGAACGAGGTGGGTGCGGCCTCCTCGTTTCATCCCTTTGCTGCCGCGACTACGACCAAACTTGGCCCCGGGAACGAGCCCCAGGGCCTAGAGTTGAGGGAGCACGGCATTTTTCGGGAAGAAACGCGGTTTCGCATTCCCCAGTCCATAAGAGGATGCATGATGAGGGACGAAAGACTTATCTAATATCGCAGCCCCCGGCAACTCTGGCTTGCCGTGGATGAATCTTGGCACTCGCAGCCCCCAGCAATACTGGCTTCCCGGGGTCCAGGTGCCGGCGCGTCCTTCTTCTCCTTTTCGTCCTCAAGCGGTCTGGCCAGGATATGCGGGCCCTGCGAACGAAAGGAAAGCAAAGGGACGGACACTCAACCTCTAAGCTAGGGGTTAGCCGCTGTTAGGCACTATCAACCCTAACCAAGGACGAGACTCGACCTAGCATGCATGCTATAACCCCGGGGTGCCAGCGCTTCATTTACTTGTGCTCAGGGTCTGCGCCTGGCTTTGTACAAAGGATTACATGCAACAGCGGCAAGACTTGTACAAAAGGGTGGTTGCCGGACAGGGTCCGACAACCGCGCCTTACGGGTAAAACTTACGAAGATGCTCGATGTTCCAGGAGTTGCTCACTGGTACGCCATCTTCGGTCTCAAGGCGGACAACGCCAGGCCTTGTGACTCGCTTCACCCGGTAAGGGCCTTCCCACTTCGGCGTCAACTTGTTGGAATTCTTGGCGGAATGAACGTGCCGAAGAACAAGGTCGCCTTCCTCACATTACTCCCTTTACTTGATTCCTTCCTTTGTATGTTTTTGCCCTACGCTTTTAGGGAACTTGCCGGTGCAGGCACCCGAGCCGCGAGCGCTGAGTGCGGAACGTCAGCAGCCTGCTGGCGGTGCCGCTACCGGCAAGAAACCTTGTCGCAACTAGTTGCAGCTCACTTAAGTTGCTGAGCGGACTCGAAGCAAAGTAAGGGCTCTAGCGGCTCACTTAAGTTGCTGAGCGGACTCGAAGCAAAGTGAGGGCGGTAGCAGCTCACTTAAGTCGTTGAGCGGACTCGAAACGAAGTAAGGGCGCAACTAGCTAAGAGCTGGTTCCTCCGTGCACAGGTTTTCCATACAAAGTGCGGTCGTTCAAGGGAGATAACTTAATTTTTTTTTTAAAATCTGATGGCTCAAACCTTGGCAACTTAGCTTTTCTGTTGCGGGTGGCGGTGGCGAACGGTGCGAGGAGCGGGATATGCTCGGACTTCTAACTACGTTAGAAGGAGTAGTATCTCGTCCAGGCGACCGTGTTTCGCTCGCGCCAGCAGGTTGACGTGCAAGGTGGTCCTAGGCGCTCCGAGATCCACCAGCTCGATCCTGATCTAGCGAACGCATGGTACCGTCAGTACCATGACGCTGCCGGTCCCGCGCCTCCTGAGATAGGCGCGGTGCATGCACGGACGCCGAGGTCTTGGAGTGCGCCCGGTCATTGTGGGAGCCGGCTACGCCGCCGATGGGCAGCGCAGCCTTGTCCTGGGACCTGGCAGCACTGTGAGTTCCCTCGTCGATGCGTGTCCTTCCACCGGCACCTGCCCCACCGACCGTTTGCTCCGGCGGTGGCTGGCTCGGCGCGGACGGAGCAGCTGCCTCCGAAACTTTCTTGTTCGGGGGCATGTTGATGAAGATGATGAAGATCTAGCTCGCAAGAACGCCGGATCTGGTTCACACAACTTCGACGCCCCCTACCTGGCGTGCCGGAGATGCCGGGGTGCTGATCCACGGGCACCTATGGGACCGGCGGACCGGGTCGCTTTCGGTTCCGCGGGGGCGGAGGTCGCGCAAAGAGCAGATCGAGGCGAAGCACGCGAGCGATTTACCCAGGTTCGGGCCGCACGGATGCGTAAAACCCTACTCCTGCTTTGTGGTTTGTATTGATTTCTAGCTCGGGAGCGCGGAGTGCTACAGTACACACCGGCGGCTAGCAAGACCGAGCGTGAGTGTTCCCACTGGCCCTCCCCCCCACGTTGCGCACAGGCCTCCTTTTATATGCTCAAGGGGTCACCGACAGGTGGCAACATAGACGAAAGGGAAAAAACGGAAGAATGGTGGTTGGTACAACTACTTGTACAGTGTATCGTACCTACCCCTGGCGGCAGGGGACAAGGGCATTAACTGCCCGTCTGTGTTGCCTAAACAGTACCGAAAGGGACCGCTAGGGACGCCACCGTTTGCCACGATGGTTATCTTGTCAGCGCCTGCTTGCCACCGCGCACCCCTAGCTGCACGGCCTCCCGCCACGTGTGCTTGGGAGGGTCCTAGAGCGACACGTTGGCGGGTGTGCCGGAGCGCGGGCACGAAGTGGGGGTTTCCCGCGGCAAGCTCCTTGCCGCGGTCGTCGTCTTGTCGTGTTCGGGATCTTGTCGCTCACCGGGCCTTGCCGGGACGCGTGGTGCGCCGCGGCAAGTTCCTTGCAGTGCCTTAGGCGGCCTTCCCGGCAAGCTCCTCTTGCCGGGGTCTTTGGATGCTTTTGCTAGCCTTCCCGGCAAGCTCCTCTTGCCGGGGTCTTGTCTTCTTGGCTTGGACACTTTGTTCTTGAATGGCTCCAAAGTAGCCGCGGAGGGTCTTGGCGGTCACTCGGCAAGCTTTGCCGCGGGATGCTGCGACTGCCCGTGCACAAGTTCGGGATACTAGGGTAACCCTACTCTAGTACACCGACAGGAGTGCAGTGGGCGCGGGGCACAGCCGTCGCACGGACTCACCGGGGCACAGCAGTGGCTGCGAGGGAGGAGAAACAGGGGGAGGCAAGGAGGGGCGCGAGGCGATCGACGCGGCCAGTGGGGGCGAGGGCCACGGCGAGGCCGTTAGCAAGGGCTAGCGGGGAGGGAGAGGCAGCTAGAGGCGGGAGCGGAGCACGACAGCGGGCGTGCACGGGGCGCTGTGTGTGGTGGCTGAGGCGACGATCGCAGGGCGCGCGAGCGCGGGACAGAGGGGAGGGGAGGAGCGAGGCGAAGGCTCACCGGGGCGGTAGGGGATCAGGCAGCGGGGGTCGAGGAGGACGTCGGGGACGACGGTGACGAAGAGGAGGCAGGCCGTTGAGGAGGAGGAGGCGGTCCGGCGGGGGAAGCTCCAGCGAGGTCCTCGGGCGACAGTGGTGGCGGTTCGGCGAGGCGACGTGGTTGCGATGACAGGGTCGGGGCGGCCACGGGCGGAGCGCGCGCTGAGCTCGAGGAAGACGACGCGGTGCACGAGGGGGAGGAAGGAGGCCAGGAGGTGCGGCGCCGGTGAGGTGGCGTGGCTGAGGGGGATGGAGGCGCGATGGGGCGGCGACGGGGGCATTTCCCCCGATCTGAATCGGGGGGGAGAGACAGAGGGAGAATAAGCGGATCGTGTGGGGGTGGGTGACATGGGCTAGGGTTCGGTTTCCCAAGGGGTTATGGGGGAGTGGGGGCGCCACCTGGGCCGGTTTGAGCCAGCCTGGCTAGCAGCTGGGCCGACTGGCCCAGTGGGGGGTGGTGTTTTTTTTCTTTTTTGTTTTCTTTTTTGTTTTTATTCTTTTCCTTTTTCTATATTTTCTGTTTTCAAAAATGTTTAGCACCTAATTGATTTTTATAAAATATGGGAGCTAGCTCATAAATTGCAGTGCACTAGATCCTAGCACCAAAAACTAGTTTGGGTGAAATACTATTTCATATTAGATTTAGATTAATTAAAAGGTTATCAAGTAATGTTTTCAGCCACTATTTGAGGATGTTTAAGTCACTTAACTAATTCATTTAATGTTAGTTACCATTTTATAATTGCCTCTGATTTATCTACTATTTATTGAGCATTTTAGTTTTAGTATTTGAAAACTTTTATTGTTTGCTTGAATTTGAATCGGTTTCATACTAACATGATATTAGCAACAATAACCGAGGTGATGTGGCATCATTAACGTGGGATTACTGTAGCTTAATTATCCAGGCATCACAATTCTCCTCTACTACAAGAAATTTCTTCCCGAGATTTAAGAGGTGTGTAAGGGGAAAGATCTGGTTATGAAATTCTAACGGACCTCCTCGGTCTTGGTTGCTCTTCTCGAAGAGGTCAATCCATTATGTTGCTGTATTTATTTCTCTGCTTCAGGTCATCATGATGAAGTAGGTATCCTTTCTTCGGGATCTCCGTCGTAATTACGAAATAATAAGGGCGTATACCGGAAGAATGGACCTCTGCAAGGTAGACTATCTGGTAGATAACATCGGGGAAGGTGGCAGAAAGTAACTCTCGAATTGAAACTTAAGAAATATCGAGAGCAAAGTAAGGAGGTATCATGGGAAGTTTCGAGCGGGCACGCAATCGATCGATGCCTGACACAAGGCATGAAAGGGGTTTAGAGCAACGAGAATAAATATTGCGTCTGATACCATAATATATTACTGGGAAAGTGACCCCGTGAATTACATACGAAGTCAAGCGCGAGGAATAACTTCAAAGTTAGAGGTGTATACGAGAGTCAGGTTTCGATCCTGGGAGCTGTGGGTTATGGGCCCACCATGTGATTTAACGGTAGGAAGGGTGGTGACATCTTGCATGACCATGTAGGCAAGACATGTCAGCGGATAGCATGTCAGTCATGTCGTCAACAACGTCGGTACCAAGGGCGAGGGACGAAGAGAACCATCTTCCTGCTCGCTGAACGAGGCGGACCAATAGGCAAAGTTCTCGTCCATCGATGGTTACCGGAATGTCAACAACAATAGTAATAGGGTCTTTCTGACAAGGTTTCTACACCAAGGTGTTTACATAAGCAGAAGAATATTACTGCTTGGATCATATAGATCACAAGAATGGTTAAACCAAACAATGGAAAGGAAAATATGATTATCAGATTAAACAAAACAATGGAAAGGAAAATGTGTTTACACACATATTTCAGGGGTATATCCTTCCCAAGGACAAGTAGAGCATGATATCCGTGATAGGATATAATGTAGAAAACCCTTTAGGTAAGGGGAGAGAAATTTCATGTCATTACCCATACAAGGTGTTTGAATAATTGATAAAGAAAAATTAGCATTGTGCTTCAAATGTTCATATGGAAGATCGAAGTACCACAGACATGCTTCGAGATAGCATTGACATGGTATTCAAGCAAAGGTCGGACTTTGGATACACAAAGGATCCATCAAGAACAATTTGTAGAATAAATCTTACAATTTCTTCAGGGGAGAATGGATAACCATGTTAAAAAGGAAACTATAACAATAGGTCCTCCGGCCAGGTGTGCTGGGCATGACATCATTTTACCGGGTCATATAAATACCAATGTTATGACTCTTGGAAAACGTTCCAACCATCATAGCTTACCGAGATTCAGATCTGATTGGTGTCAGGATACCTCAGACTCGGGATGCCTGAGAAAGAAAAGGCGCAACGCAATTAACGAGATGACATTATACGATTCTCGGGAAATGAACTATGGAAGCAAGTTCTGAAACAAGAGTTCATCATTAAAACCAATAGGAGGATGAAAAGGTGGCTGATGGATTCAGCGACAATTCATCGAGGTTTCCAAAAAGACGGATTCCCACAATTATGAGAACAAGGAGAAAACATTTGTCAGATCCAATGTTATATTGATGTATGCTTGAGGAAAACATACACAATTAAACATTGGTTGAAAGGTGCACGCGAGATACGGGTTTAGGTAGCATGATCAATGCTAGAATGGCAATTCAATAAATAATAGTCTAAGAAGGAACTGTCGACCATTAACTCCAAAGCAATAGTGTTGCTAGAAGTTTTGAAGTCGCACATCATAGTTCAATTGTCGGTTTTCCGGTTAGAAACAACATGGGGACCAAGAAAGAATGGTGATGGTGAAAAGTAGCACTTGTATCCAAAATTCTCAAGAGGTGGTGAAATTCTCATGACATTCCTGACATAAAAGATGGTAATACTCCAAGGTAAAGAAGAACAATTGCTGGATAGCAAGGAACTCAAAGTATAACACAAAACACGATCAAGTTTGTGTTGAACGGAAGGCAATAAAGTGGTCGATGATAACACAAATCATCGAGGGCAAAGGATGGTATTTCTCATCAAAATTCGATAGATATCTTGGAAGACCTCAGAATGTTGATGATGATCACAACATAGTTGTTGAGAGGTTTCAAGAAGATGTAACCGATCGGCGATGACATCAAGTCAATGGAATGATGAAGCGAAATGTTATGGGAACCAAGGGTGCGACACAAACTCAAAATCAAGCTTGCTATATATGTACAAGGCAAAATGATAAGACGAGGAAAATTGATGTAAGCTTAGCTCATCATCGAAAGTGGTGCTCCGGGAATAAGGACCATGTAGCACAGTTAAAATCATCACGGCAATGATATAGCCAAACAGGCTAGGAATGACGTGATCGGTTACAAACTCGTACATAAAGAAGATTACTAAGAGTTGTTGAACTGTAGCGCGGGCTTGGTTCGGTTATCAGTGTCTTTGAGTGTTTAATAACTCAGAGCCTGTGAAAAATTGGAATCGGTGAGAACGTAGTACTTGATGAAGAACTCATAAGAAGTTATGCAGTTCCATGATAATCTCGAGATACCAGGGGGTAATACTCGACGACAGTTCAAATTAGAGGTTGGACTAGGGTATTTCTCTGAATAAGACAAGTGCTCAAACTTGCAAGAGAAATGGAATCAAGGAGAAACATGGTCGGAACCACATCCACAGATACAAAATGAACTTATAGCAAGGGGATAATTATTTTAAGAGAAGCTTCCATGATAAGGTATACATCGTGTCCATGGGCATGAACACAGGGTTCAAGGTCGACTCCCACTTGTTCAATGCATAACCTTTCATTCACCTCTCTTATTTCGAAAATGACATTAGTTGTTGAAAGATTTTACGTGGTGCAATACCAGATAAGTCTGACCCGTGAAATCTTTCGGGTTCACACGGATTAGGGAAGGCATAGGTCCAACCCATTAGGGCATCTTAGGAACATATACCACAAACTTCGGAGTAAATAATACAAGCTTGAATGTAGAGAATGGTTCACAAAGCAGAGGATACAATTTACCAAAGGCATTATATACCCATGGAAGGCTCACAAGGTTATTCAATATGAATGACACTGTCGGATAAAATCCGACAAAGGGTCTGGTGGTCCACAAGGGATCTGATGTGAGCATCGGTACTCAACCAGACAAAGAAAGAATGCAAGGAGGTCAGATTATGGAAACAACTTACTAACTCAAAGCTTAAATGCAAAGGGAATTATGAATTCCAATACAAGGGATCAGAAGCAATGCTCTGATTAGGGATGGATAAGTTGAATAGCCTTAGGGGTACAATCGATGGAAATTTGATTGGTCGAGATCCAGCTCATGTTTAAAATGACGTCTAAGCCGGAAGGATAATCCTAGGACTGGACTGATGATTGTGAACATTCGCAACTTATTGAATCAATGGACTCAAGAATTATAGTGACCAAGGATGCCACTAAGATTAGTATACTTATGGGATTAACCATAATGCAAGCAAGCAAGTATTTTAAGAACAACTGGCGGTTGAGGATTTTCGAAAGATCAATTAGTATTTCGAAGACTTTGGTGAAACACATGAACAACTGGGGAGAAACAAATCCTTGGTGTGTGTGAGGATTAATTTGTAGGTGTATTCAGGTGACAAGGAATTGCCAGGCAGTAGGCATAAGGATTCTCAGAACAACAACGAGTATTTCAGGGTATCTTGTAATAACAAGACCAACTAGGGATGAGTGTAGGAATGGCATGTGCATGTAGTTATCCATAGGGTTGTCGGTGGAAGGGGAATTGCAAACGCGACGAACACAAGTTCTCGGGATAACATCAGAGAGTATCTTCGGAATCTTTTGATGCACGGAGCAATCATCTGGACTGAGGGGTTCTCTGGGAGGAAGTAGTAACGAGAACCTAGAGTTATAATTAGTAAAATCATTTAACCCAAATAGAAGATAGACCAGAACCTCAGAGTATAGGTCGAGGAATAAAATATCCTAATACCACCCAATGGCGACGTGGGCCCATAAGCCGCACAACCATGTTAGTAAAAGTTTTGCAATGTCTAGACTCGACTTCGGCCAAGTAGATGGAAAGGGGGATTCCTACAGGCAGTCGGCTCTGATACCAACTTGTGACGCCCCCGATTTGACCGTACACTAATCATACACGCATATGTGTACGACCAAGATCAGGGACTCATGGGAAGATATTACAACACAACTCTAGACACAAATAAAATAATACAATCTTTATATTACAAGCCAGGGGCCTCAAAGGCTCGAATACAAATGCTCGAAGACACAAGAGTCAGCGGAAGCAACAATATCTAAGTATAGACATAAGTTAAACAAGATTGCCTTAAGAAGGCTAGCACAAACTAGGATACAGATCGAAAGAGGCGCAGGCCTCCTTCCTAGGATCCTCCTAAACTACTCCTGGTCGTCGTCAATGGCCTGCACGTAGTAGTAGGCACCTCCCAAGTAGTAGCAGTCATCATCGACAGTGGCGTCTGGCTCCTGGACTCCAACGTCTGGTCGCCACAATCGGATATAGAAAGGGGGAAAAGCAGGGCAAAGCAACCGTGAGTACTCATCCAAAGTACTCGCAAGCAAGGAGCTACACTACATATGCATTGGTATCAATGAAAGGGGTAGCATATGTGGACTAAACTGCAGAATGCCAAAATAAGAGGGGGATAGCTAGTCATATCGAAGACTACGCTTCTGGCAACCTCCATCTTGCAGTAGAAGAAGAGAGTAGATGGTAAGTTAACCTAGAATCATCGCATAGCATAATCCTACCCGGCTATCCTCTCCTCGTCGCCCTGTTAGAGAGTGATCACCGGGTTGTATCTAGCACTTGGAAGGGTGTGTTTTATTAAGTAACTGGTTGTAGTTGTCATAAGGTCAAGGTACAACTCAAAGTCGTCCTGTTACCGAAGATCACGGCTATTCGAATATATTAACTTCCCTGCAGGGGTGCACCACATTTCCAACACGCTCGATCCCCTTTGTCCAGACACACTTTTCTGGGTCATGCCCGGCCTCGGAAGATCAACACGTCGCAGCCCTACCTAGGCACAACAGAGAGGTCAGCATGCCAGTCTAAATCCTATGGCGCAGGGGTCTGGGCCCATCGCCCATTGCACACCTACACGTTGCGTACGCGGCCGGCGAGCAAACCTAGCCTCCCTTATACAAGAGCAGGCATTCCAGTCCAACCCACCGCGCGCTGCTCAGTCGCTGACGTCACAAAGGCTTCGGCTAATACCACGACGTCGAGTGCCCATAACTGTTCCTGCGTAGTTGGTTAGTGCGTATAGGCCAGTGGCCAGACTCAGATCAAATACCCAAATCTCCTTAAGCATGTTATTTTGAAATAACCGCGGACAACAACCAGGGCCAAGCCCACCTCTCTCCTAGGTGGTCTTGATGTCTACTATACAACCTTCTTCTTGTAGACGTTGTTGGGCCTCCAAGTGCAGAGGTTTGTAGGACAGTAGCAAATTTCCCTCAAGTGGATGACCTAAGGTTTATCAATCCGTATGAGGCGTAGGATGAAGATGGTCTCTCTCAAGCAACCCTGCAACCAAATAACAAAGAGCCTCTTGTGTCCCCAACACACCCAATACAATGGTAAATTGTATAGGTGCACTAGTTCGGCGAAGAGATGGTGATACAAGTGGTATTTGGATGGTATATAATAGTTTTTGTAATCTGAAAATATAAAAATAGCAAGGTAACTAATGATAAAAGTGAGCATAAACGGTATTGCAATGTGTTGAAACAAGGCCTAGTGTTCATACTTTCGCTAGTGCAAGTTCCCTCAACAATGATAACATAATTGGATCACATAACTATCCCTCAACATTCAACAAAGAGTCACTCCAAAGTCACTAATAGCGAAGAACAAACGAAGAGATTATGGTAGGGTACGAAACCACCTCAAAGTTATTCTTTCCGATCAATCCGTTGGGCAATTCCTATAAGTGTCACAAAACAGCCCTAGAGTTCGTACTAGAATAACACCTTCATGTCATGGAGAGCACCGGGATGATGAAGATGGCCATCGGAGAGGGATTGCCCCCTCCGGCAGGGTGCCGGAACGGGTCTAGATTGGTTTTTGGTGGCTATGGAGGCTTCTGGCGGCGGAACTCCCGATCTATTGTGCTCTCGGATGTTTTTAGGGTATATGGAGATATATAGGCGGAAGAAGTACGTTAGGGGGGCCACGAGGGGCCCACGAGGGTGGAGGGTGTGCCCCCCTACCTCGTGGCCTCCTCGAAGCTTCCCTTAAGTGCACTTCAAGTCTTCTTGGCTTATGTCCTTCCAAAAATGAGTTCCGTGAAGTTTCAGGTCAATTGGACTCCGTTTGATTTTCCTTTTCTTCGAAACCCTAAAACAGGGTAAAAACAGAAACTGACACTAGGCTCTGGATTAATAGGTTAGTCCCAAAAATGATATAAAAGTGTATAATAAAGCCCATAAACATCCAAAACAGTAGATAATATAGCATGGAGCAATCAAAAATTATAGATACCTTGGAGACGTATCAGCATCCCCAAGCTTAATTCCTGCTCGTCCTCGAGTAGGTAAATGATAAAAACAGAATTTCTGATGCGAAGTGCTACTTGGCATAATTTTGATGTAATTCTTCTTAATTGTGGCATGAATATTCAGATCCGAAAGATTCAAGACAAAAGTTCATATTGACATAAAAATAATAATACTTCAAGCATACTAACTAAGCAATTATGTCTTCACAAAATAACATGGCCAAAGAAAGTTCATCCCTACAAAATCATATAGTTTAGTCATGTTTCATTTTTGTCACACAAGAATGCTCTCATCATGCACAACCCCGATGACAAGCCAAGAAATTGTTTCATACTTTAGTAATCTCGAACTTATAAACTTTCACGCAATATAGAGCGCGAGCCATGGACATAACACTATGGGTGGAATAGAATATAATGAGGGGGTTATGTGGAGAAGACAAAAAAAGAGAAAGTCTCACATCAACGAGGCTAACCAATGGGCTATGGAGATGCCCATCGATTGATGTTAATGCAAGGAGTAGGGATTGCCATGCAACGGATGCACTAGAGCTATAAATGTATGAAAGCTCAACAAAAGAAACTAAGTGGGTGTGCATCCAACTTGCTTGCTCACGAAGACCTAGGGCACTTGAGGAGGCCCATTGTTGGAATATACAATCCAAGTTCTATAATGAAAAATTCCCACTAGTATATGAAAATGACAAAACAAGAGACTCTCTATCATGAAGATTACGGTGCTACTTTGAAGACCAAGTGTGGCAAAGGATAGTAACATTGTCCCTTCTCTCTTTTTCTCTCATTTTTTGGGCCTTCTCTTTTTTATGGCCTTTCTCTTTTTTTTAATTCCTCACTTGGGACAATGCTCTAGAAAATGATGATCATCACACTTCTATTTATTTACAACTCAATGATTACAACTCGATACTAGAACAAAAGATGACTCTATATGAATGCCTCCGGCTGTGTACTGGGATATGTAATGGACCAAGTCTTACATGTATGAAAGAATTATGAACGGTGGCTTTGCCACAAATACTATGTCAACTACATGATCATGCTAAGCAATATGACAATGATGAATGTGTCATGATAAACGGAATGGTGGAAAGTTGCATGGAAATATAACTCGGAATGGCTATGGAAATGACATAATAGGTAGGTATGGTGGCTGTTTTGAGGAAGATATAAGGAGGTTTATGTGTGAAAGAGCGTATCATATCACGGGGTCTGGATGCACCGACGAAGTTTGCGCAAGTGTTACTTTGAAGCACAAGTGTTGTCGGCGTTCTGGGAACGGCGGTCCCTAGACTTGCCTGCCTGCGGCCTGCGGCGTGGTTCAAGTGGGGGCCCAGCGCGGCCCATCTTCATCAGCTCAAGCTCAAGACCCTCGCGAGGGGCGAAGCCTCGCGGGGCAGACAGCAGAAAGCTTCCTCAGAGGCAGCCTCATCAGGCAGGCTCGCGAGGAGGCGGAGAGATCAAGGCAGGGGTACCTTGCGAGGAGCCCTTGACGCAAGTCATGACGATCGAGACCAGGCGGGCGCCAGGCGGGCGCCAGCCTGCGCAGTGTCCTTGTTTCCCCTTTGGTGCAAAGGGGGCAAGCACAGGCCAAGGCATCCGGCAAAGGTTGCCATTCCGATGCAACGAGACCAAGACCAGCAGAGCGGCAGGACGGAGGTCACCGTGGAGCCCAAGACAGCATCATCACCAGTGCTTTTGGCAGCCGAAGACCACCTTTGGTCAGGATAACTTGTACTATATGTTCCCCTTCAAAATGGCCAATTGTTGGCGCCCTTCCCGCTCATTATTTGGGGAGAGGCCCAGGGCCTCTATAAATAGGGCTAGCCACCACAGAGTAGAAAGATGGCAAGAAAGAGATCCAGAAAACCCTGAAACATCCAGAAATCTAGTAGAGCCCTAGCAGAGAGAGAGAGAGGCGACTGAACTCACCCTAGCAATTCATCGCACCAGCTCAAGAACACCTCTCGCGAGGCTGTTCTTCCCTTGTACTATTCATCATCAGCCCCTGAGGCAATCCACCACACCACACACTGGAGTAGGGTATTACACCACAACGGTGGCCCCAACCAGTATAAACCTTGTGTCCCTTGTGTTGTTCGTTGTTTCCAGCTTAGATCACGCGAGGAGATTGGACGTAGATTGGTAGGGGAGAGATCTCCGCGTGCACCCCAGTGTTCGAACCTCAAGGGTCTGCCGGAATCCGAAATCAAACATTTGGCGCACCAGGTAGGGGTGCGCCGGAATCTTTCTTCCACCGTTCACGTGTGTTCTTCCGTCGTGTCCATGGCTGACGCTCGACGGGCTCGCGCTGAGCGCCGGGCTGCTCTCGCCACCCGCGTCGCCCATACGGCGCCCGTCGGTGGACGCCCTCGTCGTTCCCCGTCGCCAGCCGCCAACGCCGCCACCGGCCCAGCGGGGAACGAGTAGCAGGCCTCGTCCCAGCATCCTTCGGTACGGCGGGAAGGCCGCACCACCACACCGTCGCTGACTCCAGCCGCTTCGTCGTCCCACGCCCGTCGCGCCCCCACGGACGCGCACGCCGCGCTGCTCCTGGCAAGAGAACTCTTGCACTACCGCCCTGTCGACGACCTCTACGAAGACTGGCTCGCCCGCATCTCCGAGCTCGTTAGTGCCGCAGGGGGCTCCCCCTTGCCGTCCCTCTCGCTGCCTCGCCCTCCATTCCGCGCAGGAGGCGAGGATCAGGAGGTGCCTCCACCACCTCCTCCCCAAGGAGGGGCCCTGGCTCCAAGGTGCGCAGCCCCGGGGCGAGACCCTCCGCGTCCAGCGCCTGCGCAGCAAGAAAGGGGCTGCCAAGAGATTCCTCGTACCCAAGAAGGCGCTTGCACGCTCCCGGTGCCGGCGCGCCAAGATCGCATCCCTGCACCTCCACGCCAAGACCCCGCGCTGCTCCAAGCGGCGGCGCGTGGTAATCCCCATGAGCAAGCCCAGTACCAGCAAAAGGCTCCGGTGGCCATAGCAGGCTACCGCACCCTCACCCCCGAGCTACGCGCGTCACATGGCCAGGCAAGTTCAAGCCTGACCTGCAACCTCGCTACGATGGCACGGCGGACCCTATGGAGTTCCTGCAACTCTACGAGCTATGCATCGAAGCCGCCAACGGAGATGAAAGGGTCATGGCGAACTGGTTTCCCATGGCGCTCAAGGACGGGGCCCGCACCTGGCTCCTAAACCTGGCTCCTGGCATAATCTCCTCCTGGGACGAGATGCGCACTCGCTTCATCGCCAACTTCCAGGCTACTCGCGACCGGCCCCCGGCCATGAGCGATCTGCGCCGCATCAAGCAGCAGCAAGGGGAAACCCTGCAGAAATACATCCAGCGCTTCAACAACGCTCGCCTCAAGATCCACAAGGTGACTGAAGAAGCTATCATCTCGGCCTTCTCCGATGGTGTACGCGACGTCAAGATGAAGGAGGAGCTAGCAATCCATGAAGACCTATGCACATCCCTGGAGCTGTTCAACTTGGCGACCAAATGCGCCAGGGCTGAGGAAGGGCGCCTTTCCCTCCTCGAGCTCCCGGCTGCCGACCCAGAAGAGAAGAAGCATAAGGCCAAGGACGTGAAGTGCAAGGGGGCTGCCGTGCTTGCAACGGAGCCAGACACCAAGCGAGGCAGGGATCAGCCTAAGTCATCCAAAGGCAGCCGGTACTGCGTGTACCACGACCTCCACACCCACAACACCAACGAGTGTCAAGACCTCAGGGCCGTGAGAGATGGACGTGTCGGCCGACGCCCCGAGCGCAACGACAGGGGCTATGGCTGAGGAGGAGGAAGAGGTGGCGGACGATGGGAAGACCGTGGCCCTCGCCAAGGGTGGCATGACCGACCTCGCGAGGATCACTGGCAGGACCAGCCTCGCGAGGGAGGCTGGAGAGATCAGCCTCGTGAGGATCGCTCGCACGGCAACGCAGGCCTTCCTCCTCTGCCGCCACCGCCAAGGAGGAACGAATACCAACATCAGGACGAGGGGGCTGGGGGCTTCCAGGAGCCGCGTGCAATCGCTTGCATCTTGGGTGGCGCGCAGGCCCCAGCCTCACAACGCATCTTCAAGCAGCTTGCTCGCGAGGTGAATGCAGTCCTCCCCAAGCTTGAGGCCACGCGCCCTCTCAGGTGGTCCGCGTGCGCTATCACGTTCAGCTCAGCGGATCAGCTCAAGTGCGCGGCAACAGCCGGAGTCCTCCCTATGCTTTGCTCCCCAGTCATCAGCAACGTGCAGGTCACCAGGACCCTCATTGACGGCGAAGCAGGACTCAACGTTCTGTCCGTCGAGACGTTCGACAATCTCCAGGTGCCGTATGATTAGCTTCAGCCAACCAAGCCCTTCTCAGGAGTCACTGATGGTTTCACTATTTTGATAGGGCAGGTTCGCCTTCCAGTCACCTTCGGGCAGCGCAACAACTACCGCACCGAGCTCATCGACTTTGACGTCGCCCACATCCGTCTGCCATACAACGCCATCCTGGGGTACCCAGCCCTGGTCAAGTTCATGGCAATGACTCACCATGGATAAAATGTCCTCAAGATGCCAGGAAGCGGTGGAGTCATCACTGCACCCTGTGAGGAAAGGGATGCAGTGTGTTCACTTGAGCGCGCGTTCCAAGCCGCAGCAATAGAAGACCCGGATAGCGGAAACGGAAGACTTCCCGAGGCGACCCCCAAGAAGAAGAAGGCTTCGCCTGGCCCAAGCCATCGGGAGGCAGGCGGCTCCGGAGGTGTTGGGTCAGGATCTGCGCCCAATTAGGGAGGGCCACCCTCTCTCGCATAGGAAGGCACGCAAGGCGCCCTCCTCAGGTAGGGCTCGGAGGCTCTTTCTTGGAGAGCCACTGTCGGTGTCAAAACCGGCGGATCTCGAGTAGGGGGTCCCGAACTGTGCGTCTAGGCCGGATGGTAACAGGAGACAAGGGACACGAAGTTTTACCCAGGTTCGGGCCCTCTTGATGGAGGTAAAACCCTACGTCCTGCTCAATTAATATTGATGATATGGGTAGTACAAGAGTAGATCTACCACGAGATCAAGGAGGCTAAACCCTAAAAGCTAGCCTATGGTATGATTGTTGTATGATGTCTATCGACTAGCCTGGCCCTGGTTTATATAATGCACTAGAGGCCTAGGTTAACAAGAGTCCTAGCTGAATACGCCGGTGGGGAGAAGTCCTTGTCTTGATCGCCAAGTCTTGTGGAATATTCCTTTTATGCAGCAGTTGTCCGAACTGGCCCATGAGTATACGGCCACGGGGGTCCTCGGCCCAATCTATCAGATCGGGAGATGACGTGTTGAGTACCCCCTAGTCCAGGACACCGTCAGTAGCCCCCTGAACTGGTCTTCAAGTTAGGTACGCTCCTCGATTCTTCCGAACTGTTCTTCATCTTCGGTCGTCGGTCTTGAAAACTGGTTCAACAAATCTTCTCATCTTCGATTTTGAGGATCGCCGAAATGCATTCGACGAGTTTATACGCCGGGTATCCGAGGAGCCCCTTTAAGTTTCCGTCCTTTATCAATGCCTTATTATCTTAATGCCACACCTCGGGTTTGAAGTTGTTCCCGGGAGGCAGTGTCCTCTTGCGTCCGAGCTCTAACACCGGACTGTATTCGAGGTATCTTTTGCAGCCGAGCACCAATGCCGGACCACTTCCCAGCTCTAACGCCGGAATGTATCCGAGCTCCAACGCCGGACTATGTATCCGAGCTCCAACGCCGGACTGTATCCGAGCTCCAACGCCGTACTATATCCGAGGTGTCATATCACCTTGGTTCAAAAAAGTTTGAAGGAGTTTAACCGAGCTTAATGCCGGAAATGCCCTCTATGGAGCCCGCCACTAGCGCCCGAGCTTTATGCCAGACTGCTCCCGAGGTGGTGCACCACCCCGAATGTGGGCCGATTTTTTATCAATATATTTTTTATTATTGCAATTTATTCTCTGCTGAGATATATGGCCAGTAGCCCTCAAGGTGTGTATCGGTCTAAAACCCGAGATGCACCTGAAGGATGACGTAAGACCGCTGATCCCAGTAGCCGCTGAGACTCAGGTTGATTTGCAAAATTGGCCTGAGGATCAAGTCCTAGCTCGGCAGAATACTTTGGGACACAAAAAGCAGTGTTCTTAGTCCTCGAGACTCAGGTTGGGTGCGGCCGACCAACCTGAGGATCAAAATCTCCTCGGCAACTGTATTGCACTTAAAATTTTCTGCATTGAACAGGCAATGCAGTAGCCCCCGAGACACTGGTCGGGTGGCAACACCAGATCAGGGGATCGATGTGCCCCTTTAATATTTGAAAATAATAAGCCCGAAGCCCAGTAGCCCCCGAGCCTTAATGCGGGCACGGGTGGCCGAATTAAGGATCAATATCCATAGTAAAATCACAAATTATGTGTAATGACTCTATGTATCCAAGTACTTTACATCATTAATGCTCGGATCCGCATTGTACAAAACTTTGTTAACCGACCATCGGCTTCCACCTCCTCGGCTAGTAGCCGAGGAGTGTTTGTCCTACTTTATAAAGCCTTTATGAGGGCAAAGATTTACAACAAACAAGGCAATCTGGCCATACGGTTTCATGAACAAAGGTACGCAGAGAGATATGTTATATTACTGTTTAACATAAGAAATGTCTTCCAAAGAAAATAGTCCCGCTATCGGTTCCTTTCTTTGGGTTGTCATGCTAAGCATGATCATTAAACCTCAGCTCTAATGTAAGAGCAAAATATCGAGGATTTAATTTGGGAGGCCAGTTAATAGCCCCGGTAGTGTTCGGCGACAGTCGGGGTCAAGCCGTAAACACTTCGGCCGATGTTATGAACGGCCCATCATTTAACATAGTCATCGAATTGCTGACTAGTTTACGCTTATTTGTGAAAGTCAGTTTTCGGCTTTCTCCACTGAGGTGCTTAACCATGTGAGCTGGAAGCACAATCGCGGTGGTTCTCCCTTTGCACGCCTAGCCAAACAAAACAGAACGTAGGAAGCAAGTGCAGGAGCCGGGTAACCCAACTATTGACCGAAGACACAATTCGAAACCGATGCATATATAGCAATATCTAAGAATGTTTTTGCCGAACCCTTAAAGGTGTCTGGCGTTGCACTGCGAGACTAATGCTGGAAAAGCACAAATAGTTTAAAAGTGCCAAAAAGCTTGGAAAACTAAGAAACGTCAGTAAAAACATGACGTCCAAACAATATCAAGTGTTCGGTGCCAATCCGAAAGTTGGTCTTAGAAAAAAGAAGTGCTTTTGTCGTGCTTTAACATGATACATCCTATCTCAAGACTTCGAGCGGGTCAGCCTACGGCTTCAACCTCCTATCCCGAGGGTGGAGTACTTCTCATCAGGCTAGTTTAGCAAACTAAACTCTAGCGGCTTTGAGAGAGAAATTAGGCTCCCCGGCTAGTCACTGCACACTCATGTCGAAAAAAGGAGGGATAAATAATAATAATAAAACTTTGCAATGACTAAGAAGAAGAACACTTATTATAAAACGGATCAAATAAACTTAAGAGCCCCCAAGTGACTTGGGTAGAAGAATGATTGCATGTACCGAAGTACTTATATCATATCTATGTTCAACCAAACTTTAAACGCGTCTTAACCGACCGTCAGCTTTTCCCTCTTCGGTCAAGGACCGAAAAGTGTTATGTACTCCATCGGTCGAGAATATCGACGGTGTTTCCAATAACCAGGCAATCAGGCCATAAGGCTGTAACAGACAAAGCGCGCTCAGGGAACTTATGCTATATTACCGTGAAGTGTAAGAAGCATCTTCGAAGAAAATAGTACCCCCACCGATACCTTTCTTCGGTGCTCATTGTTATTATGAGACTTGTGCAATAGATTTTTTGTACTCATGAGTTCCGTTGTGTGCCGACCATCATTGAAAACTATAAGAGCGCTAGCTTTCGGCTTCACCCAGTCTGAGGTCCGGCTCGGGCAACCCGATCGTGACAATCGCAGAGGTGCTCCCTTTACTCCCTAGCCGAACAATCGGGAACATAGAGGTAAACACAGGAGCGAGGCAACCCAGCTTGCAAATCGCTTAAGTCAATATGGTGCATATTGTGGCATAATACACGAACAAGGAACGAAGCCGTACAAGTATAATCATATGCAAGTGGAAAAGCTTCATGAAGGAAGCCCCCAAATGAATTGGGTATTTGAATTTATGCGTCACAAACAAAGTTTGGACAAGGAAATTTTTTACAAGCAACTTTTTTCCAAAAAAGTATAATGCTTGGTCGAACCGAACACAAGTTAGAAATTAAAGCTTTGAGCATGAAAGCGACTTAGCTGGTTAATGTGTTCGGTATTGATGACGCGGTCCGAGCTTGATGTGGGGCAAGGTTCCATCCCCTAAGCTGGTCCCGAGGTGGCGGGGCGGAGAGCTCGACACGCCGAAGTGGTGACATAGCACGGTCAATGCAGACCGGCAGAGTGACGCCGAAGTCCCCGAATCATTTTCCTGTGCACAAAAAATAGTGCAAACCGGAGATAATGGTAATAATGATAATTAAAAAATGTTGCATAATAAATAATTTATGCAAAGTGAGGAATAGAAGAAATATGGCATGGCGCCGAAGTCAATGTCGATGCAGGGCATCGGCGTGATGTAGTAAAGGCGTGGCAAAGCCTGAATTCACAGGTCGGTCCAAGCTCCGGATGCGGCGTTCGCCGGACTATTAATGGAAACTGATCGAACCACCACGTGACTGTCGTTAATTCAGTCACCATTTGATAGACCTGTGTACATATCATGGACAAACCAGAATAATAATACCTTGGGAAAAATGAACCTAGACAAGCAAAAAATACTGGGATTAATAGCACTTGGTTTATTTGTTGTAGCAATCCGAAGGAAGGTGATTCCCAAAATTGGGACTCGCTCCGCACACCCATTGCCTGATGGGCGATAAAACGACGGCATGGCAATGCTGGTAAAGGTTGACTCGCCGAGGCAAAGCCCTCGGCCCAGCTAACGTGACGGAGCTGGTCGGCTAGTGACGCCGAAGTGTCCGGAGTAGGTTGATGAAGAGATGGCGAAGCCCCCGGTCCAGCCGAGATGTCGAAGCCTCGACGTCAGCCGATGAGTCGAAGTAGGTCGACGTGATGGACACCAGCTTGAAGAAGCAATAGTGCGGCCTTGTCGATGCAGGTCATGACGTGGTCGATGCCGGCTTGATGAAGCGACCGTGCGGCGATGCCGGTATGCCCGCTCCACGTAATCCGTGGGGTGGCGATGTTGATGATGATTTATCCTTCGCGATGCCGGACTCTTGTTCGGCTTGCCGAGATGATGATCCGAAGAAGTTGAGCTCGGCTAAAGTGACGACGTGTCTAGCGCAGGTCGGCAGCCGTGGAGTAATATTGCCGGACTAGTTTGACACCAGCATGATGTTGAAGATCATGTTCAAAAGATCTTAAAGTTAGTGGGATGTGTTCGGGAACAAAACACAATACCCCATACAAAACTTCCTTCAAAAGGGATGTCCGAAATCCCGTTCATAAAAAAGATGAAATCGGGTCGGATTCGTTTTCGCGCAGAAAACAGATCTGAAAAGTGATGCACTAATCGGAAGGTTTCCGGAGTTTGGACGGTCGGATCGAGCTGAAATTTTGAGAGGTGGTAGATATAGGAATTCCGCAGCCGATCAACAGTTGGATCTTCCAAAGGACGTCTCAGCTAGAAGCTGGACACCACGTCCTAAACTCATCCAAATTCCCATCCAGATTTGACAGGGCTCCGGTATATCGTGGATAGCCAGAGATTCCTCCATCGGAACTCGACGAAATTTTCCAGGGTTGTTATACACTCAATTCCACACAATTCCACCAAAGCGATCGTCAAAGCGATGCTCAAGGATGTGGTGGCGGCAGATACGAGTTCGCTGTCCAAAAAAACAGCACGGTCGCTTGAGGGCAATGTTGACGTTGAGCCCCCGAGCTCCATAGATGATTCCTCCGTGATCTTGATAGAGATCGGAGTTGATGTTTGATGAAGGCCCTTGTCTGAACATGGTGATCCGAACACGGGACGCAATTCTTGGTCGAACCAAGGTGACCAGTCGAACTGGTGACGAAGATGCCGAAGTCGCAGTTGATCTGCAGGCGAGCCATCGATCCTTTTGTCGATCACACAGCGGAACTCTCAATGAAAGCACCAATGTCGGTGTCAAAATCGGCGGATCTCGGGTAGGGGGTCCCGAACTGTGTGTCTAGGCCGGATGGTAACAGGAGACAAGGGACATGAAGTTTTACCCAGGTTCGGGCCCTCTTGATGGAGGTAAAACCTTACGTCCTGCTTGATTAATATTGATGATATGGGTAGTACAAGAGAAGATCTACCACGAGATCAAGGAGGCTAAACCCTAAAAGCTAGCCTATGGTATGATTGTTGTATGATGTCTATCGACTAGCCTGGCCCTGGTTTATATAATGCACTAGAGGCCTAGGTTAACAAGAGTCCTAGACGAATACGCCGGTGGGGAGAAGTCCTTGTCTTGATCGCCAAGTCTTGTGGCATATTCCTTGTATGCGTCAGCTTTCCGAACTGGCCCATGAGTATACGGCCACGGGGGTCCTCGGCCCAATCTATCAGATCGGGAGATGACGTGTTGAGTACCCCCTAGTCCAGGACACCGTCAGCCACCGACTTTCCCAAGGTCGCGAGGGAGGCGCTCGGGCACCACTTGGAGGGGTGCTTCCAGGCACGTTTCCCTCAGGAAGGTACAAGGCAAGGAAGATCAAGCGCTCCGGAGTTCATCGCAAGCAACACTCAGGAGCTACAGGAGTCGAGAGTCATGCGCGGCAGCCGCCGCTTGCCCGCCATGGCCCCACATCCAGGCGAGGATGGTGGGCTGCGCGTCTGCGTCGACGTGCCAGGGCTCAACCAAGCCACATCTCAGAAGCGCCTCTGGCCTTAGCGCGTGGGGCGCTGTGAGGGTCCACCTCACAGCTATGTTCGCATGCCTTTCGGCCTGCCGGACGCGGTCGCCGCTCATCGGCGCCCGTTGAGGAGCATTCTGGAGGCTCAGGAGGTCAGGCATCGTGCAATCCTGACAGAGATGGAGATGGCTCTCGGAGACCCACCTGTGCCCCCGGAGCCTCCCGAGGTTCCTGGGCCTGGGGGCTCGTGAGGGTCGACGTCTTCATCACGCATCGCCCGCTTCTTCAGCATCACTTCATCTTTAACGGCACCAGGTGACATCTTTCTAAGTTCCATTTTTAGCTGGGAGCGCCCATAGGGCCGCATCATTCCCAGGCCGCGTGGGTCCATCCCTGCGGCATGTATCCGTTTTGCTTATGCTCTTTACTTACCTAGTTGGGGGCGCCCCTTGGGCTGCATCATCCCCGAGCTGCTCGGGCCTGGCCCTGCAGCGTTTGCTTTTCCTGCATCTACTTAAAATGAATTTGCTCTTTCGCGCTCAATTATCACCTGCTGCTTATCGCGGACTTCTCCACTTTCATGCAAAGCGCTTGCACGTTAAAAGGGGGTACCTGAGCATCGCGACTCATGGACCCCTACTAGCTCTCCAGCCCTCACCCCCTGGCCTTGACCCACGACATCGTGACCTGTCATACCAGCGGCGGCAGAGCTTGCTCGAGGGCCGGAACCTGAGGACGTAGAGCATTTGCATTCTAACCACACTGCAGGAACACACCTTTGATAAAGGCCCAGAGCCAGGCGCAACCTGCCTCGAGGTAGGGCCTTGTGAGTCCCGCACTGGCTCACGAGTGCCCAGATACACCTCTCGTAGCCCTACCGTGCCGGCCACGTGTCAGGGCGGGGCTGTACACGCCCCGGGGGCTCCTCCCGGAGGGGAGCCCCCTCCCACGTACCAGTGGAAGCACGATGCTCCGCGCTGGCTGACGACACTGCCGAGGAGCGGCTATGCCCGTACACATACGGAAGCGCTATGCTCCGCGCTGGTGATAAACAACTGAGGGCGGCCTCCGGCTGTACCAACCTCAGGGAGCCCAGAGCTCAGTGTCCGGAACCATCGCAACGCCTTCCCTCGGGAGCGCCGTGCGAGGGGGCTGGACATGGGGGCTACGCCCGGGCCTCGCCCGAGCGCACGCCACCCAGCCAGGTCCCTCGGACCTGGTCGTCACGCGCCCCTCCCTGAGCGGAGCCAAGGTATGGAAACCCGTTTGAACGTCAAGGGGGACTCCTGAGCATCGCGACTCAGGAGCCTAACTTGCCCCATAGGTCCTCACTCCTTAGTCCCATCCTGGTTTCCGGTCGGGGCTAATGTTGGGTGAGGTACGCGCGGGGCTGGGCCCTACCGACGCAGAACGATCAATCCACTCCTCATTCCCCCCTTTCCTTCTTGTTGCTTGTGCGTCAAGGGGGACTCCTGAGAATCGCGACTCAGGAGCCTAACTTGCCACGTAGCCCCTCGCTCCTTAGTCCCGTCCTGGTTTCCGGTCGGGGCTAACGCTGGGTGAGGTACACGCGGAGCCGGGCCCTGCCGACGTAGAGCGTGTGCAAGTAGGGGAGAAAAATGCAAATTCTAGGAAATTCAAAGCAAATATTACAAGCCATAGATTGTTTCACGACGTCAAACACAAGTCTAAACGCCTCCACGAGGCATGGTGCATGTTGCAGGAATAAAAACAAGACAGAAACCGCGAAGGGATCACTCTCCAGTGGCGTCGGCTCCTGGGGCCGCGAAGCTGGCGGCACCGCGCCCGGGCAAGATGCTAAAGGCGCGGAACCTTCCCAGCAAAGCTTCGGCTCGGCCTTCCACGGCCTCGGCGGCAGTGGCGGTAAGGTCGCCGCTCACGGGCTCCAGCAGGCTGTCGAGGTCGACGTTGGGGTCGCGCAGGTAGACGTGGCTGAGGACACGCGTCAGCGCCGCCGAAGACAGGGCGCGCGCCTCGGCCTCGGCCATGGGGCTAAGGCCGTCTACGACATCTTCAAGCGCGCGAACCAGGAAGGGAAGCAGCTTGGTGGGGCCGTCCTCCGTGCCAGCCAGCAGCTCCTCCAAGCCGCTCTCGTAAACCGTCTTCAGCGCGGCACGAGCCCTCTTCTCCATCTTCACGAAGGCCACCCGATCCTCCGCCAGGACCTTCGCCTTGGCGTCCAGCTCGGCCCTCTCCGCCTACGGCGACCGCTCCAGCTTGGTGGTCATCGAGCTTAGCGTCCCGGTCCTTGACGGCAACCTCCCGAGCCTTAATCTCCTTCTCTTTCTCCTGGCGGCCGTGGACCTCCTTGGCGAGCTTGTCGCGCAGGCCTTGCAGCTCGACCTCCGGCTCCTTGCATCGAGCCTTGGCAGCCACAGCGTCGCCCAGGGCAGTGTCGCGGGCGGCCTTGGCTTGGTTGGCAGCCTGCTTCTCCCCATCGGAGGCCGCCACGACCTGGCTCAGCGCTGCTCAGACAGAGGCAGTAGAACGGGCCCAGCCAGAAGCTAGCTCTAGGCGCCTGGACGCTAGGCGAGGGTCCGCGCTCAGAAGATCCTCCAGCAGCTGGCTCAGTTCGCTGGCGACCTGGTCCAGGACGGCGGTAGAGGAAGGAGAATAAGCACGAACCGGCGGAGCAGGTGAAGAAGACGGTGGCGTGATCACGGCTTGGCAGGAAGGAACCCCCTGGGCCTTGGACGCCCCGGCTGCAGCATCGAGCGCAGTTGACTCCAGGGTCAGTGGGGCCACGGGGGCTGACTCCTCGCCAAGGCGTCCCAGTCAGCCTCGCGAGGACGATCGGACCAAGGAGGCGCGAGCCGCGCCATCTTCCTCCCCAGCGGACGAAGGCACCGCCCCGGCAGATGGACTCGCACCAAGCGGAGCCGCAGAAGCCCCTCTCAACCTCTTCGCCGCAGGCGCCGACCTGATAAGAGAATATGGACGTCAAGCCTCGGTGGCAGAAACCAAGAAAAGTGGCAATCAAGCACTTACTGGTCGTCGCTCGCGGACCCAAGAAACTTCCGGCCGAACTTGAAGCACGAGAGCCTGCAGCTTGGGTCAGCCTCGGGAGGCCCGGAAGCAGAAGCCATGTCGGGAGGGCTGGGGCTGGCTTCAGACCGCCCAGGGATCGGAGCGGACCCTGGGGGAACCAGCCCCGACCTGCCCTTCCTTGTGACTAAGGGAGAGTCCTCCCCTACTCGCCCGGCGCCGGCATCGTCGTCATCCGTCATGGAGCGGAGGGGCCGAGACCTGAGCCGAGGGAAGGACTCCCCCGACTCCTCGCCAGTCGCCTCGAAGACGGACTCTTCCTCCTCCGCCTCTTCTTCCTCCTCACTCTCGCTGGAGCTGCCGGAGGACACGTCCACCATCGCCAGTGCCGCAAGATCCTCGGGAGCTACCGCGGACACCAGCCCCTCACCGTTGAAGGTGGGCATGGCGTTCACCACCTGCTCCCAGTCGTCGCGAAGGAACAGGGGGACGGGGGTGCCCACCGGCTTCACCACGTCTCCCCCAACCAAGGAATGGAGGGCCGCGACCAGATTCTCGTCGGTCAGGGCCTCCGAGCTCAGGCGCAAGGCGGCGTCCGCTTCCCCAAGCCTCCACAACGGGAGCGAGTGCTCCTGGAGTGGAGCCACCCGGTGCTCCAAGAACTCCCTCAGGAGCGTGGCTCCAGTCAGCTTCGCCGCCCCCAAGTTGCTTGGCCTCGGGTCCGCGTCCATCCTCTTCAGCACCACCTTCGCACGGGGGTCAACAAGCTCCGCGCGGGACCACGCGTCCATGGCCTTGGGCTGACCCGTAGGCAGCACCAGACGGGGGTGGAGACGCCCGACGACCACCATGACCCACTTGTTCCGGAAGCCTTCGATCCTCTTCCCAGGCTTCGAGATGGCATTGGAATTGGAGTACGCGATGAAGCTCGCACATGCGGAGACATGGACACCAGAAACCCGGAGGGAAAAATAGTGATGCAGCAAGGCCACCGAGGACTTTACCCCGACGTGAGCCTCACAGTAGTAAGCAAAAATTGCCAGGAGAAGAACGGAGTTGGGGTGGAGGTGCAGAGCCTGCAAGTTGTATTGGCGGAGAACAGCAAATAAGAACTCAGAGAAAGGAGGCACCAGACCGGCGACAATGGCGCTCACAAAGAGCGGATAGAAGGTGCTCCCTTTGGCTTCAGGCTGGTCGGAGCCGGCCTTGAGCACAGTCGCCCCCTTGCTTCCCTGTGCCACTGTCATCAGGCGCGTAAGGGCGAGGTTCTTCTCCGACAGGTTCGGGGAATCCAGGGCCGGTGAGTACCAGGCCTCGGTCGGGGAATTGCGAGGCGCCATGGCATGCCGGATGAGAAGGATTGAGACAGATCTTGAGGATTTTGGAAGCAAGAAGGAGGAGAGCGAGAAAGGGGATCTGGAGCGAGGCGAAGGAGAACAAAACAAGTAAGTCTGGCCCGAGCACCTCTTTTGTCAGATGGGCGGTTGCCGAGGCGTCGTGGGTAGCGCAGACACCCACGTCCAATCAATCGCCACGCGGCGCCCAAAGCCGCAGGCTGTTGGGGCCCACGGTGCTTCACGCTTGCCCTTTCACTTTCCTCCTATGCCAAGCCCGGGCGCGCCTTGGGCCCGGGGGCTACTGTCGGTGTTCTGGGAACGGGGGTCCCCAGACTTGCCTGCCTGCGGCCTGTGGCGTGGTTCAAGTGGGGGCCCAGCGCAGCCCATCTTCATCAGCTCAAGCTCAAAACCCTCACGAGGGGCCAAGCCTCGCGGGGCAGACGCCAGAAAGCTTCATCAAAGGCGGCCTCATCAGGCAGGCTCGCGAGGAGGTGGAGAGATCAAGGCAGGGGTACCTCGCGAGGAGCCCGTGACGCAAGCCATGACAATCAAGACCAGGCGGCCGCTGGCCTGCGCAGTGTCCTTGTTTCCCCTTTGGTGCAAAGGGGGAAAGCACAGGCCAAGGCATCGGGCAAAGGTTGCCATGCCGGTGCAATGAGACCAAGACTAGCAGAGCGGCAGGATGGAGGTCACCGTGGAGCCCAAGACGGCGTCATCACTAGTGCTTTTGGCAGCCGAAGACCACCTTTGGTCAGGATAATATGTACTATATGTTCCCCTTCAAAATGGCCAATTGTTGGCGCCCTTCCTGCTCATTATTTGGGGAGAGGCCTAGGGCCTCTATAAATAGGGCTAGCCACCACAGAGTAGAAAGAGGGGAAGAAAGAGATCCAAAAAACCCCGAAACATCCAGAAATCTGGTAGAGCCCTAGCAGAGAGAGAGAGAGAGGCGACTGAACTCACCCTAGCAGTTCATCGCACCAGCTCAAGAACACCTCTCGCGAGGCTGTTCTTCCCTTGTACTATTCATCATCAGCCCCTGAGGCAATCCACCACACCACACACTAGAGTAGGGTATTACACCACAACGGTGGCTCGAACCAGTATAAACCTTGTGTCCCTTATGTTGTTCGTTGTTTCCAGCTTAGATCACGCGACGAGATTGGACGTAGATCGGTAGGGGAGAGATCTCCGCGCGCACCCTAGTGTTCGAATCTCAAGGGTCTGCCGGAACCCGAAATCCGACAAGTGTGGCAAAGGATAGTAGCATTGTCCCTTCTCTCTTTTTCTCTCATTTATTTTTTATTTTTTTGGGCCTCTCTTTTTTTCATGGCCTTTCTCTTTTTTTGGGGCCTTCTCTCTTTTATGGCCTTTCTCTTCCTTTCTTTCTTTTTTTATTCCTCACTTGGGACAATGCTCTAGAAAATGATGATCATCACACTTCTATTTATTTACAACTCAATGATTACAACTCGATACTAGAACAAAGTATGACTCTATATGAATGCCTACGGTGGTGTACCGGGATATGCAATGAACCAAGAGTGACATGTATGAAGGAGTTATGAATGGTGGCTTTGCCACAAATACTATGCCAACTACATGATCATGCTAAGCAATATGACAATGATGAATGTGTCATGATAAACGGAATGGTGGAAAGTTGCATGGCAATATATCTCGAAATGGCTATGGAAATGCCATAATAGGTAGGTATGGTGGCTGTTTTGAGGAAGATATAAGGAGGTTTATGTCTGATAGAGCGTATCATATCACGGGGTTTGGATACACCGGCGAAGTTTGCGCCAACTCTCAATGTGACAAAGGGCAATGCACGGTACCGAAGAGGCTAGTAATGATGGAAGGGTGAGAGTGTGTATAATCCATGGACTCAACATTAGTCATAAAGAACTCACATACTTATTGCAAAAATCTACAATTCATCAAAAACCTCGGCACTACGCGCATGCTCCTAGGGGGATAGATTGGTAGGAAAAGACCATCGCTCGTCCCCGAGCGCCACTCATAAGGAAGAAAATCAAATAACACCTCATGTTTCAAATTTGTTACATAACGTTTACCATACGTGCATGTTGCGGGACTTGCAAACTTCAACACAAGCACTTTCCAAATTCACAACTACTCAACTAGCACGACTTTGATATTATTACCTCCATATCTCAAAACAATCATCAAGCATCAAACTTCTCTTAGTATTCAATACTCTATATGAAAGTTCTTACTATTCTTGGATGCCTAGCATATTAGGATTATTTAAGAAAATTACCATGCTATTTAAGACTCTCAAAATAATATAAGTGAAGCATGAGAGTTCATCTATTTCTATATAATAAAACCACCACCGTGCTCTAAAAGGATATAAGTGAAGCACTAGAGCAAATGACAAACTACTCTGAAAGATGTAAGTGAAGATCAATGAGTAGTCGAATAATTATGCAACTATGTGAAGACTCTCCCGTTTAATAATTTCAGACCTTGATACTTTATTTAAACATCAAGCAAAACAAAATAAAATAAAATGATGCTCCAAGCAAAACACATATCATGTGGCGAATAAAAATATAGCTCCAAGTAAAGTTACTGATGAACGAAGACGAAAGAGGGGATGCCTTCTGGGGCATCCCCAAGCTTAGGCTCTTGCCACTCCTTATTCCATAGTCCATCGAATCTTTACCCAAAACTTGAAAACTTCACAACACAAAACTTGAAGTAGAAAACTCGTGAGCTCCGTTAGTATAAGAAAATAAATCACCACTTCAAGGTACTGTAATTAACTCATTATTTATTTATATTGGTGTTAAACCTAATTTATTCCAACTTCTCTATGGTTTATAAACTATTTTACTAGCCATAGATTCATCAAAATAATTAAACAACACATGAAAAACATAATCTGTCAAAAACAGAACAGTCTGTAGTAATCTGGATCAAACGTATACTTCTGGAACTCATAAAATTCTCAAATAAATTGCTGGACCTGAGGAATTTATCTATTAATCATATGCAAAAAGAATTAACTAAATATGCTCAGGATAAGAATTGAAACATAAAGAGAGCATCATGAAGAATATGACTAGAACATTCAAGTCTAACCCACTTCCTATGCATAGGGATTTTTTGAGCAAACAACTTATGGGAGCAATAATCAACTAGCATAGGAAGGCAAAACAAACATAACTTTAAAACTTTAAGCACATAGAGAGGAAACTTGATATTATTGCAATTCCAACAAGCATATATTCCTCCCTCATAATAATTTTCAGTAGCATCATGAATGAATTAAACAATATAACCAGCACATAAAGCATTCTTTTCATGATCTACAAGCATATAATTTTTATTACTCTCCACATAAGCAAAATTCTTCTCATTCGGAATAGTGGGAGTATCATAAGAAACTCGAATACTATAAATTGTTTCCATATTAAAAGAGTAATGTTCAGAAAAAGGGGAATCATAATCAAGACAAGTTTTATAAATATAATCATCACTACTTTTTATAGCATATGTATCATCACAATAATCATCATAAGTAGGAGGCATGCTATCATCATTATAAATTTGCATATCAAAACTAAGGAGACTAAAAATATCATCTTCATTAATCATAGCTTCCCCAAGCTTGGGCCAAACATTAATTACAGCAAATATATTCTCAAAACATCATCTTCATCAAACATAGCATCCCCAAGCTTGGGACTTTTCATATCATAAGCATAATCACTCTCATCATTAATAGTATGGATAGCACCAATAGTATAGCAATTATCATATTCTTCCAAGCAAGTGCCAAAAAGATTTTCAAGATCATAAGAAGTATCATTATCTTCCACAATTATATTTTCATGAGGCACAATAGTAATAGGAGCAGCATTATTTGGGTGAGATATCTTTTTACCTCTCCTCCTTTTTCTTTTCTTCTTCTTCACCACATCATGTGTGGGTTCAATCTTCTTTTTGGAGCTCCTTATTAATGAGATTGCTTGAATAGGAGGCTCCTCCTCGTTACCTGATTCATCATAAGAAATAATAGGAGGATATTGGGAGGTCTCTTCCCTTTCATTAGTATTCTCTTCATCTTCTATTTGTTTTCTTTCCTTTATGTAATTGGCAATATAAGGATTTTCAATACAATTCACCGCACAATACATATAAATTTCCTCTAGATCAAAACCAAGAAGTTTATAACGGGCAAATTCTGGAAGATGTTTAGTTATACGTTTCATTTTTTCGTAGCCCATAAGCAAACCAAGTTCATTATAATGTGCAAGGGAAATCAAGTCATCACAATTTTTGGACACAATTAGATCATGAAACAATTTGCATCGGATAGCTAAATGACCACTTTCATTGCAAAGTCCATAAGTTCGGCCAAGAAAATTTAAATTTTCAGCACAATCATCTAGCCTTTCTTGGAACAATTTAGTTTCTAAGTACTTATGCCTCATGCAATATCTATCTTCCCTATTTGGTGTGTACTTACAAACCCAATGCACTCCAGAAAAATTGACATGTTTATAGGAGACATTTTCATCATAACTAGTGCAATCATCATTAGTATCATGGATATTCAAAGTATTCGTACTAACAACATTGCAATCATGCTCATCATTCAAAGATTTAGTGCCAAACATTTTATAGATTTCTTCTTCTAGCACTTGAGCACAATTATCCTTTCCATCATACTCACGAAAGATATTAAAAAGGTGAAGCGTATGAGACAAACTCAATTCCATCTTTTTTAGTTTTCTTTTATAAACTAAACTAGTGATAAAACAAGAAACTGAAAGACTCGGTTGCAAGATCTAAAGATATACCTTCAAGCACTCACCTCCCCGGTAATGGCGCCAGAAAAGAGCTTGATGTCTAGTATACAACCTTCTTCTTGTAGACGTTGTGGGTCCTCCAAGTGCAGAGGTTTGTAGGACAGTAGCAAATTTCCCTCAAGTGGATGACCTAAGGTTTATCAATCCATAGGAGGCGTAGGATGAAGACGGTCTGTCTCAAGCAACCCTGCAACCAAATAACAAAGAGTCTCTTGTGTCCCCAACACACCCAATACAATGGTAAATTGTATAGGTGCACTAGTTCGGCGAAGAGATGGTGATACAAGTGGTATATGGATGGTATATAATAGTTTTTGTAATCTGAAAATATAAAAACAGCAAGGTAACTAATGATAAAAGTGAGCGTAAACGGTATTGCAATGTGTTGAAACAAGGCCTAGGGTTCATACTTTCACTAGTGCAAGTTCCCTCAACAATGATAACATAATTGGATCACATAACTATCCCTCAACATGCAACAAAGATTCACTCGAAAGTCACTAATAGCGGAGAACAAACGAAGAGATTATGGTAGGGTACGAAACCACCTCAAAGTTATTCTTTCCAATCAATCCGTTGGGCTATTCCAATAAGTGTCACAAAACAGCCCTAGAGTTCGTACTAGAATAACACCTTCAGACACAAATCAACCAAAACCCTAATGTCACCTAGATACTCCAATGTCACCTCAAGTATCCGTGGGTATGATTATATGATATGCATCACACAATCTCAGATTCATCTATTCAACCAACACATAGAACCTCAAAGAGTGCCCCAAAGTTTATACCGGAGAATCACGATGAAAATGTGTGCCAACCCCTATGCATAGGTTCATGGGCGGAACCCGCAAGTTGATCACCAAAACATACATCAAGTGAATCACGTGGTATCCCATTGTCACCACAGATACGCACGGCAAGACATACATCAAGTGTTCTCAAATCTTTAAAGAATCAATCCGATAAGATAACTTCAAAGGGGAAACTCAATCCATTACAAGAGAGTAGAGGGGGGAGAAAACATCATAGGATCCAAATATAATAGCAAAGCTCGCGATACTTCAAGATCGTATCAAATCAAGAACACGAGAGAGAGAGAGAGATGAAACACATAGCTACTGGTACATACCCTCGGCCCTGAGGGAGAACTACTCCCTCCTCGTCATGGAGAGCATCGGGATGATGAAGATGGCCACCGGAGAGGGATTGCCCCCTCCGGCAGGGTGCCGGAACGGGTCTAGATTGGTTTTTGGTGGCTACGAAGGCTTCTGGCGGCGGAACTCCCGATCTATTGTGCTCTCGGATGTTTTTAGGGTATATGGAGATATATAGGCGGAAGAAGTACGTCAGGGGGCCACGAGGGTGGAGGGCCCGCCCTAGGTGGGTGGGCGTGCCCCCCTACCTCGTGGCCTCCTTGAAGCTTCCCTTACGTGCACTTCAAGTTTTCTGGGCTTCTTTCCTTCCAAAAATGAGTTCTGTGAAGTTTCAGGTCAATTGAACTCCGTTTGATTTTCCTTTTCTTCGAAACCCTAAAACAGGGTAAAAACAGAAACTGGCACTGGGCTCTGGGTTAATAGGTTAGTCCCAAAAATGATATAAAAGTGTATAATAAAGCCCATAAACATCCAAAATAGTAGATAATATAGCATGGAGCAATCAAAAATTATAGATACGTTGGAGACATATCAGGTCTCAACCTACCCTGTCGCTCCGCCATAAAGATTCACTCAGAGGGCCGTCGGGACAAACGTCCTTTCAGACCCAATCCATGAATCACTCATGGGTACTCTACGAGCCGGCCCGACTTTAGTCACCACATATATCATGTATAAAGCATATAGTATATATCTGTGATCACCTCCCGAGTGATCACGACCCGATAGTATAGCATGGCAGACGGACAAGAATGTGGGGCCACTGATGATAAACTAGCATCCTATACTAAGCATTTAGGATTGCATGTAAGGTATCAATAACTGGAGCAACAATGATAGGCTACGCATCAGGATAGGATTAACGGAAAGCAGTAACATGCTACACTACTCTAATGCAAGAAGTAGACAGAAGAATAGGCGATATCTGGTGATCAAGGGGGGGGGGGCTTGCCTGGTTGCTCTAGCAAGTAGGGGTCGTCAACAACGTAGTCGAATCAGGGCACCAGCAGCGGCGTCAGTCTCGTAGTCTACCGGGGAGAAGAGGGGGAAGAAACAATGAATACAATGCAAACAGATGCAAAACGATGCATGACATGACAAGTAGCGGTGCTAGGTCTGCCCTAACGCGGTATGAGGTGATACCGATGAAGGGGGGAAACATCCGGGAAAATATCCCCGGTGTTTCACGTTTTCGGAGAGATGAATCGGAGGGGTAAAGTTGTGTGTTCACTATGCTAGGGATGTGTGGCGGACGAACGGGCTGCGCATCCGGATTCGTCTCGTCGTTTTGAGCAACTTTCATGTACAAAGTTTTTCCATCCGAGCTACAGTTTATTTTTTTTTATTTTAAAATATTTAAATCTTTTTAGCATTTATTTAGTTATTTTAATTCAACATTATCCAGAACAGTGCTTGCTGACGTCAGCAGTCAGTTGACTAAGTCAAACTGACAGGTGGGTCCCACTCTCATTGACTAAGACTAACTAAACAAGTTTAATTAGTTTAGTTAATTAATTAGTTTTATTAATCAAATTTAATTAAGTTAATTAATTCTTTAATTAATTAATTAATTATTATTTTAAATTCTTTTTTACACACGTCCTGTGTCATAGGCAGGGGGCTTGCGGGTGAATGGGCGCGCGGGCGCAGGGGCGTTGTGGGGCGTCCGGTGCTAGCTCGCCCGACAGGGCACCGCGGCCAGGAGGCGAAGGGCGCCGGCGCGTGGCCGGAGCAGGGCGACACACGTGGCCAAACGAGGCCGGCTGGAGCGCAGGGGGTCGGTGGAGTGGGCACGGGGCACAGCAGTCGCACGGACTCGCGGGCACGGCCGCTGGTGGTAGTGGCAAGGGGGGAGAAACAAGGGGAGGCCAGGAGGGGCGCGAGGCGCTGAGGGCGCTCGACGCGGCCAGCGGGTGCGAGGGCCACGGCGAGGCCATCGGCAGGGGCTAGCAGGGAGGGAGATGCAGCTGGAGGCGGGAGCGGAGCGCGACGGCGGGCGTGCACGGGGAGCTGCGTGCGATGGCCGCGGTGATGATAGTAGGACGCGCGAGCACGGGACAGAGGGGAGGGGAGGAGCGAGTCGGAGGCTCACTAGGGCGGTAGGGGTTCGGGCAGCGGGGGTCGAGGAGGACGTCGGGGACGACGGTGACGAAGAGGAGGCAGGTCGTTGAGGAGGAGGAGGCAGTCCGGTGGGGGAAGCTCCGGCGAGGTCCTCGGGCGACGGTGGTGGTGGTCCGGCGAGGTGGACTCCGGTGAGGCGACGTGGTTCCGGCGACGGGATCGGGGCGGCCACGGATGGAGCGTGCGCGGAGCTCGGGGAAGACGACACGGTGCATGAGGGAGAGGAAGGAGGTCGGGAGGTGCGGCGCCGGCGAGGTGGCTTCACGGAGGGCGATGGAGGCGCAATGGGGCGGCGACGGGGGCATTTCCCCCGATCTGAATCGGGGGGAGACAGAGGGAGGAGAGGCTGATCGTGTGGGGGGGAGTGGGTGACGTGGGCTAGGGTTCGGTTGCCCAGGGGGTTATGGGGGAGTGGGGGGCGCCGCCTGGGCCGGTTTGAGCCGGCCTGGCTAGCAGCGGGGCCGACTGGCCCACTGGGGGTGGTGTTTTTTTGGTTTTCTGTTTTTATTCTTTTCCTTTTTCTATATTTTCTGTTTTCAAAAATGTTTAGCACCTAATTGATTTTTATAAAATATGGGAGCTAGCTCATAAATTTCAGTGCATTAGATCCTAGCACCAAAAACTAGTTTGGATGAAATACTATTTCATATTAGATTTAGATCAATTAAAAGGTTACTAAGTAATGTTTTCAGCCACTATTTGAGGTTGTTTAAGTCACTTAACTAATTAATTTAATGTTAGTTACAATTTTATAATTGCCTCTGATTTATCTATTATTTATTAGACATTTTATTTTTAGTATTTGAAAACTTTTATTGTTTGCTTGAATTTGAATTTTGAATTTGAATCGGTTTTGATCTAACACGATATTAGCAACAATAACCGAGGTGACGTGGCATCATTAACGTGGGATTACTGTAGCTTAATTATCCAGGCGTCACATCAACGAACGACATCCATCGGACGTGGACTTTACGTGGAGAGGCTGACAGCTGGGTCCATGGCTGCACACAAGGAAATGCCTCCTTATTACGCGCAAAATAATGATTCCTCCACCTGACATCTTGGACCAACCAGAAGGGCCTATGTATTTTGCGAACCCCCCCCCCCCCCGGCTGACTGGTCGGACCCACTAGCTATATCTTCGCACGCAAGGAATTTCCTCCTTAGTACATACAAAAAATGAATTCTCCCCCTGCTAGCTGGGACCCAGCTTAGTGGGAGGCTGACATGTGGGACTACTAAGTTGACGGGGACGGATGTCTTTGTCAACATAGTCAATATGAACGATTCTAGCTCAAGTGACCGTACAATGTCCATCCAATGGCCGTAGTGCTTCTTCAACCTCTGGTCTTCTTGCTCCAGCCGCCCAAAGCAGCGTCGGTCGTGCCGCCTGCTCCTGCCACCCGTGGTCGGCTGTGCTGCCGCGGAGGCCTCACCGCCCCTACTACTCCAACCGCTGGCCAGGCCCTGCGGCGACGGCAGCCTCACACCGCAGCCGAATCAGTGAACCCTCATACTCCTCTCCGCGTGGGTATCCACTACCGCGTCTTCCCTGGCTCCGCGTCGTCCCCTTCCTAGGCCTCGTCGTCGTCCACCGCCTTGGTGCTCTCGGCGCGGCGTGGTTAATGTGGTCAACGACCGACTTCCATCGAAAGAGTACTGTACGTGGAGAGGCTGACATCTGGGTCCACGGCTGCAGTAAGGAAGTGCCTCCTTATTACGTGGAAAATAATGATTCCTCCACCTGACAACAAGGACCCACCGGACAGGCCACCGTATTTCACGAAAAAAAAATGTTTCCCCCTGACTGCTAGGACCCACCAGCTACATCTTCGCACGCAAGGAAGTGCATCCATATTACGGGCAAAAAGATGATTCGCCCCCCTGACTGCTAGGACCCACCAGCTACATCTTCGCACACAAGGAAGTGACTGACAGTCGGGATCCACCTAGTCAAAGCGTACATAGCATTGTCATTCTGGTCGCGAACGTGTACATACATACGATCGGTCTGTCTACAGGCTGCAGCAATGAGCCGTGGCCGTGTAAGGAAGGGCACGTGTCGTAGTAGAGGCGCGCACGTACCATGTACACGTACGTACAACGGCCAGGGTGCAAGAAAGTAAATTGTAACACCCACGATGCGGCTATATCTCCCACGTGTCGGAGCATGACTTAGAGGCATAACCGCATAGTGGGCATGTCGCAAGAGGGGTAATCTTTACACATCCCATGTACTGAATATGAAAGGGATAAAGAGTTGGCTTACAATCGCCACTTCACACAATACATAAATATAGCATTACATCATCCAGATACAATCAAGGTCCAACTACGGAACCAACATAAATAAAAGACAACCCCAAATGCTAGATCGCCGAATGCCCCAACTGGGCTCCACTACCGATCAACTGGAAATGGAACAACACAACGAACACGATCTCCATCAAGCTCCCACTTGAGCTCAGTTGCGTCATCTGCACTGGTATCATCGGCACCCGCAACTGTTTGGAAGTATCTATGAGTCACGGGGACTCAGAAATCTCACACCCTTGTGATCAAGACTATTTAAGCTTAAAGGTAGGAAAAGGGTAGTGAGGTGGAGCTGCAGCAAGCACTAGCATATATGGTGGCTAACTTACGCAAATGAGAGCGAGAAGAGAAGCAAAGCATGGTCGAGAAGCTATAAAGATCAAGAAGTGATCCTGAAACTACTTACGTTCAGCATAACACGAGACCGTGTTCTCTTCCAGGACTCCGCCGAAAAGAGACCATCACGGTTACACACGCGGTTGATTCATTTTAATTAAGTTAAGTGTCAAGTTCTCTACAACTGGACATTAACAAATTCCCATCTGCCCATAACCGCGGGCACGGCTTTCGAAAGTTCAAAACCCTGCAGGGGTGTCCCAACTTAGCCCATCACAAGCTCTCATGGTCAATGAAGGATATTCCTTCTCCCAGGAAGACCCGATCAGACTCGGAAACCCAGTTACAAGACATCTTGACAATGATGAATCAAGACCAGCAAAGCTGCCTGATGTGCCGACAAATCCCGATGGGAGCTGCACATATCTCGTTCTCAGGGCACACCGGATGAACACTGCATAAAACTAAAACCAACCCTCAAGTTTCCCCGAGGTGGCGCTACAAGTGGCTCTGTTTTGGACCAACACTCAGAGGAGCACTGGCCCGGGGTTTAAAATGAAGATGACCCTTGAGTCTGCGGAACCCAAGGGAAAAAGGCTTAGGTGGCAAATGGTAAAACCAATGTTGGGCCTTGCTGGAAGAGTTTTATTCAAGGCGAACTGTCAAGGGGTTCTGACGGTGTCCTGGACGTATACTCATGGGCCAGTTCGGACAGCTGCCACATACAAGGAAGATTCCACAAGACTTGGCGATCAAGACAAGGACTCCACCCCACCGACGTATTCGGATAGGACTCTTGTTATCCCAGGCCTCTGGTGCATTATATAAACCGAGGTCAGGCTAGTCGATAGGGATATATCACAATCATACCATAAGCTAGCTTCTAGGGTTTTAGCCTCTACGATCTCGTGGTAGATGAACTCTTGTAACACTCATATCATCAATATCAATCAAGCAGGACGTAGGGTATTACCTCCATCAAGAGGGCCCGAACCTAGGTAAACATCGTGTCCCCTGCCTGCTGTTACCATTAATCCTAGACGCACAGTTTGGGACCCCCTACCCGAGATCCGCCGGTTTTGACACCGACATTGGTGCTTTCATTGAGAGTTCCGCTGTGTGATTGGCAAAAGGATCCATGGCTTGTCTGCAGGTCAACTGCGATGCCGGCATCTTCGTCGCCGGCTCGACTCGTCACCTTGGCTCGACCGAGGACCATGCTCCATCTCCGATCATCATGTTCGGACAAGTTCCTTCATCAACATCAACTCCGATCTCTATCAAGATCATGGAGGAATCATCCATGGAGCTCGGGGGCTCAACGTCAACATTGTCCTCGGGCGGCCGTGCTGTTTTTTCGAATAGCAAACTTGTATCCGCTGCCACCACCTCTTAGAGCATCGCTTTGACGATCCCTTTGGTGGAATTGTGCGGAATTGAGTCTAAAACAATTGTGGAAAATTTCGTCGAGTTCCGACGGAGGAATCTGCGACAATCTACGATATATTGGAGCCCTGTCAAATCTGGACGGGAATCTGGACGAGTGTAGGGCGTGGTCTCCAGAGCCCAGCTCGGAGGTCCTTTGGAAGATTTAACCGTTCATCTACTGCGGAAATCCCATATCTACCCCCCCTCCAAATTTCAGCTCGATCCAACAGTTCAAACTCCGGGAAACTTCCGATGAGTGGACCAATTTTCGGATCTGTTTTCAGCACGAATACGAATCCGACCCGAATTCATGTTTCTTTATGAACGTGATATTGGACAACCTTTTTTAAGGAATTTTCTTCTATTGTATTGTGCGTTGTTTTTAAACACGTACCCATAAAATTTTAAGCCTCCTTCGCGGTAATCTTCACCATCACGCTGGTGTCAAACCAGTCCGGCGGTATTGCTCCACGGTTGCCGACCTGCGCTACACACGTCGCCGCTTTATGGAGCCGAGATCAATTCCTTCGATCATCATCTCGGCAAGGCGAACAAGAGTTTGGCATCGCGAAGGATAAATCATCACCAACATCGCCGCCCCAAGGATTAGCGGGCATACTGGCATCGCCGCACGGTCACTTCATCAAGCCGGCATCGACCACGTCACGACCTGCATCGGCAGGGCCGCACTATTGCTTCTTCAAGTTGGTGTCCATCACGCCGACCTATTTCGACTCATCGGCTGACATCGAGGCTTCGACATCTCGGCTGGACCCGGGGCTTCGCCATCTCTTCATCAACCTACTCCGGAGACTTCGGCGTCACTAGCCGACTAGCTCCATCATGTTAGCTGGACCGAGGGCTTTGCCTCGGCGAGCCAACCTTTGGCAGCATTGCCATACCGTCGCTTTATCGCCATTCAGGCAATGGGTGTGCGGATCGAGTCCCAATTTTGGGAATCACCTTTCTTCAGATTGCTACAACAAATAAACCAGGTGCTATTAATCCTAGTATTTTTTGCTTGTTTGGGTTTATTTTTCCCAAGGAATTATTACTCTGATTTGTCCATCATCTGTACACAGGTCTACCAAATGATGGCCGCATTAACGACAATCGCGTGGTGGTTCGGTCAGTTTCCGTACATAGTCCGGTGAACGCCACATCCGGAACTCAGACCGACCTGTGAATTCAGGCTTTGGCACGCCTTTACCGCATCACGCCGACGCCCTGCATCGACATTGACTTCGGCGCCGGGCCATATTTCTTTTATTACTCACTTTGCATAAATTATTTATTATGCAACGATTTTTTTAATTATTATTATTACTATTATCTCCGGTTTGCACTACTTTTTGTGCACAGGAAAATGATCCGAGGACTTCGGCATCACTCTGCCGGTCTGCATTGACCGTGCTATGTCACCACTTCGGCGTGTCGAGCTCTCTGCTCCGCCACCTCAGGACCGGCTTGGGGGATGGAACCTTGTCCCGCATCAAGCTCGGACCGCGTCATCAATGCCTAACACATTAACAAGCTAAGTCGCTTTCATGCTCAAAGTTTTAATTTTTAACTTGCGTTCGGTTCGACCAAGCATTATACTTTTTTGGGAAAAAGTTGCTTGTAAAAAATTTCCTTGTCCAAACTTTGTTTGTGACACACATATTCAAATACCCCGTTTATTTGGGGGCTTCCTTTATGAAGCTTTTCCTCTTGCATATGATTATACTTGTACGGCTTCATTCCTTGTTCGTGTATTACGCCACAATATGCATCATAGTGACTTAAGTGATTTGCAAGCTGGGTTGCCTGGCTCCTGTGCTTACCCCTACGTTCCCGATTGTTCGGCTAGGGAGTAAAGGGAACACCTCTGCGATTGTCACGACCGGTTCCTCCGAGCTCTGACCTCAGACTGGGTGAAGCCGAAAGCTAGCGCTCTTATTGTTTTCAATCATGGTCGGCACACAACGGAACTCATGAGTACAAAAAATCTATTGCACAAGTCTCATAGTAATAATGAGCACCGAAGAAAGGTATCGGTAGGGTACTATTTTCTTCGAAGATGCTTCTTACACTTCGTCTGTAATATAGCATAAGTTCCCTGAGCGCGCTTTGTCTGTTACAGCCTTATGGCCCAGTTGCCTGGTTACCAGAAACACTGTCGATATTCTCGATAGGCGGAGTACATAACACTTTTCGGCCTTGACCGAAGAGGGAGAAGCCGACGGTCGGTTAAGACGCGTTTAAAGTTCGGTTGAACAAAGATATGATATAAGTACTTCGGTACATACAATCATTATACATAAAATCTTTTACCCAAGTCACTTGGGGGCTCTTAAAATTTATATGAGCTATTTTATAGTAAATGTGTTTTCTTCTTGGTCGTTGCAAAGTCTTTTTCTATCGCTCCTATTTCAACGTGAGTGTGTGGTCAATAGCCAGATAACCCATTTTCTCTCTAGTGACCGCTCGAGTTTAGTTCGCTAAACTGGTCTAACGAGAAGCACTCCGCCTTCGGGATAGGAGCCTGCAGCCGTAGGCTGACCCGCTTGAAGTCTTGAGATTGGATGTGTAATGTTAAAGCACGACAGTAGCACTCTTTTTTTTCTAAGACCAATTTTCAGATTGGCACCGAACACTTGATCTTGTTCGGATGTCAAGTTTTTACTGACGTTTTTGGTTTTCCAAGCTTATGGCACTTTTAAACTATTTGTGTGTTTTCAGCACAAGTCTCGCAGTGCAATGCCGGACACCTTTATAGATTTTGCAAAAATATTCTTGGATATTGCTATATATGCATCGGTTTCAAATTGTGTCTTCGGTCAATAGTTGGGTTGCCCAGCTCCTGCGCTTGCCTCCTATGTTCCGCTTTGTTCGGCTAGGTGTGCAAAGGGAGAACCACTGCGATTGTGCTTCTAGCTCACATGGTTAAGCACCTCGGTGGAGAAAGCCGAAAACTGATTGTCACAATAAGCGTAAACTGGTCAGCGATCCGATGACAGTGTTAAATGACGGGCCATTCATAACAATGGCCGAAGTGTTTACGGCTTGACCTCAACTGTCGCCGAACACTATCGGGGGCTATTAACTGGCCTCCCAAACTAAATCCTTGATATTTTGCTCTTACATTGGAGCTGAGGTTTCATGATCATGCTTAGCATGACAACCCAAAGAAAGGAACCGATAGCGGGACTATTTTCTTTGGAAGACATTTCTTCTGTTAAACAGTAATATAACATATCTCTCTGCGTACCTTTGTTTATAAAACCGTATGGTCAGATTGCCTTGTTTGTCGTAAATCTTTGCCCTCATAAAGGCTTTATAAAGTAGGACAAACACTCCTCGGCTATTGGCTGAGGAGGTGGAAGCCGATGGTCGGTCAACAAAGTTTTGTACAATGTGGATCTGAGCAGTAATGACGTAAAGTACTTGGATACATAGAGTCATTACACATAATTTGTGATTTTACTATGGATATCAATCCTTAATTTGGCCACCCGTGCCGGCATTAAGGCTCGGGGGCTACTGGGCTTCGGGCTTATTATTTACAAATATTAAAGGGGCACATCGATCCCCTGATCTGGTTTTGCCACCCGACCAGTGTCTCGGGGGCTACTGCATTGCCTGTCCAATGCATAAAATTTTATGTGCAATATAGTTTCTGAGGAGATTTTGATCCTCAGGTTGGTTGGCCGCACCCAACCTGAGTCTCGAGGACTGAACACGCCGCTGTTGGTGTCCCGAAGTATTCTGCTGAGCTAGGACTTGATCCTCAGACTGATTTTGCAAATCAACCTGAGTCTCAGCGGCTACTGGGATCAGCGGTCGTATGTCATCCTTCATGTGCATCTCGGGTTTTAGACCGATACACACCTGGAGGGCTACTGGCCATATATCTCGGCAGAGAATAAATTGTAGTAATAAAAAATATTGACAAAAAATCGGCCCACAGTCGGGGTGGTGCACCACCTCAGAAGCAGTCCGGCATAAAGCTCGGGCGCTAGTGGCTGGCTCCATAGAGGGCATTTCCGGCATTAAGCTAGGCTAAACTCCTTCAACCTTCTTTGAACCAAGGTGATTTATGACACCTCGGATACAGTCCAGCGTTGGAGCTCGGATAAATAGTCCGGCGTTGGAGCTCGGATACAGTCCGGTGTTGGAGCTTGGATACATAGTCCGGCTTTGGAGCTCGGATACATTCCGGCGTTAGAGCTGGGAAGCGGTCCGGCGTTGGTGCTCGGCTGCAAAAGATACCTCGAATGCAGTCCGGCGTTGGAGCTCGGACGCAAGAGGACGTTGCCGCTCGGGAACAACTTCAAACCCGAGGTGTGGCATAAAAATTACAAGGCATTGATAAAGGCCGGGAACTTAAAGGGGCTCCTCGGATACCCGACGTGTGAACTCGTCGAATGCATTTCGGTGATCCTCAAGATCGAAGATGAGAAGATTTGTTGAACCAGTTTTCAAGACCGACGACCGAAGATGAAGAATGGTTCGGAAGAATCGAGGAGCATCCCTAACTTGAAGACCGGTTCAGGGGGCTACTGACGGTGTCCTGGACTAGGGGGTACTCACCACATCATCTCCCGATCTGTTAGATTGGGCCGAGGACCCCCATGGCCGTATACTCATGGGCCAGTTCGGACAGTTGCCGCATACAAGGAAGATTCCACAAGACTTGGCGATCAAGACAAGGACTCCACCCCACCGGCGTATTCTGCTAGGACTCTTGTTATCCCAGGCCTCTGGTGCATTATATAAACCGAGGCCAGGCTAGTCGATAGAGAAATACAACAATCATACCATAGGCTAGCTTCTAGGGTTTTAGCCTCTACGATCTCGTGGTAGATCAACTCTTGTAAAACTCATATCATCAATATCAATCAAGCAGGATGTAGGGTATTACCTCCGTCAAGAGGGCCCGAACCTGGGTAAACATCGTGTCCCCTGCCTCGTGTTACCATCGATCCAAGACGCACAGTTCGGGACCCCCTACCCGAGATCCACCGGTTTTGACACCGACGGGTTCCCATTATAACCCAACCGCATAAGGAACACAAAATCAAGGAACATAACACCGGTATGACGGAAACTAGGGCGGCAAGAGTGGAACAAAACACCAGTCATAAGGCCGAGCCTTCCACCCTTTACCAAGTATATAGATGCATTAAAAATAAACAAGTTATAATAATGATATCCCAACAATAAACATGTTCCTACAAGGAACAAACTCCATCTTCACTTGCAACTAGCAATGCTATAAGAGAGGCTGAGCAAAGCGGTAACATAGCCAAACAACGGTTTGCTAGGACAAGGTGGGTTAGAGGCTTGACATGGAAATATGGTAGGCATGCTATAGCAAGTGGTAGGTATCGTGGCATAGCAATAGAGCGAGCAACTAGCAAGCAAAGATAGAAGTGATTTTGCGGATATTGACATCTTGCCTGCAAAGTTCTCCCAGTTGACGTATGCCTGACCTTCGTAAGCATACTCAACGGGTTCCTCGATCACGTAATCGTCTCCCGGCTCTACCCAAGGCAAGAACACAAGCAACAACAATCAACCACGGTGCAATGCGCAAGCAACATGATGCAAAACATGGCATGATATGCGGGATGTGATATGCAATGCATATGCGTGCTCCGGAAGGAAAAGATTGAACCAGGCCTCAACTTGGCAAGCCAAGAGTGCCACTGGAAAGATGAGTTGATTTTGGTCGAAATCGATATAAAGATCGCCGGAAACGGATGCACGGTTTGCAAATGGCAAGAAAACAAGAATGGCACAATTATGCGATTAACAGCACGATGCCATCTAGAATGAAATAAGAAACTAAGCTACTACACTCCCAACATAGCAACAAAGCACATGGCAGTGATCTACTCAAGATGCTTGACAAAATATGAACACTGAGCTACGGCTAAATCACACAAGAGCAGGTTCAAACCAGCATGGCAAGAATGCAAAAGAAATCAGCTTCACAGACTTAGTGAAAATAATAACATGTCAGGAATTAACATCAGGAAGACATGTTTAGAGCAAGCAATCACCATGCTACAGGAACAGATCGTAGCAATACAAGGCATGGCATGAATCTACTCAAAGCATAGAATAAAAGTCCCTTACTGACCATAAGCCAAAAGGATCAGAAGATATGATGGCACCCATGTAAACATAGCAAGTTTCGTTAACAGATTCAGACTTGGCAGAAAACAGAGCATGGCAAAACAGAGTTTTGAAGGCCTCTTTGCGAGCTCGATTCACTCACCACAAGGCATTGCATTACAAACTAAGCATAGAAATAGAAATATGACATGTTCGAGAAGCTAACCATGGCAAGAACAAGTTTATAGCATGCTTGGATCAACTACAACAACCTTGGCAAAATTGATTAACATGTAAACAATCAGCTAGGAATGTTTTATAGCAAAAGTAGAGCAAGATTAAGTCATGCTAGGGCACTCCATAATTTCAAACAGGGACATGGATGGATAGAGCACAACCATATGCCCAAATCATCCTTACTGAACATACCCAAAAGTAGCATGGATCTCACTGTAGCAATATGAATACATGGCATAAAAATAACAGCAAGGAAATGACAGTGAAATTCTAAGTCTCTGAAATCAGCACGAGAGCTACTTTGCATGCTTGTGCTAGTCACCAAAAAGATCACAAAAATACATGGCACACACCCCTGTAAAGATGGCATGGCATAGCCCAAAACACATGTAGAGCTCAAGTCCATATGCAGCACACAACAATTGTAGCAAAAATGACAAATGCTCATACTCTGCTAGGAATCAGCACCTAACATTTTATAGCACTCTTGCTTCAACTATTTGGGCATCAAGATGGACTCAAAAAAGCATGGCACAATGGAACAAAATGAAGAGCACATCATGCTGAACATTTCGAGATATCATGCATGCAAAACGGATCTACGGGTGAGGACTTATGGCATGTTGAATAGGGCTTGAAAATATAGTAGAAAAATGACTTAGAGAAAATTAGACCTCGCGAAAACTGGACGGAGAAGACCTGGGACGGAGGGATCCGGGCACAGAGAGTCGTTTGGTTCGCGGTCTTGGTGGATCTGGTCCAAGCGGGTTCGGGATAACATCGTCCTGTCGGAGGTTGAAGGAGGCCGGCGATGGGAGACGGCACCGTGGCTCCGGCGAACAGGGGAGCAGGGGGGCGGAGGAAGGCGGATCCGGTCGTCCCCCGTTCAGATCTGGCGGCTCCGGCCACCTCGTCACGGACCCGAGGGAAGGCGGGCTCGCGGGGACGCGGGAGCTCCGGTGGGCGAGCTCCGGCCGGCGAGCGCTGAGCGGGGCGGCAGAGGCGCTAGCGCCGGCGAGGCCGAGGCGGCAGGCTTCCGGGCGGCGGTGGAGGCGCTTGCGCCGGCGAGGCCGAGGCAGAGAGCTTTTGGGCGGCGGGTACGGCGCGGTCGGCGGCGGCGCGCAGGCAACGGCGTGCTCCGGTCACCGGAGTTGGTCGCTGGCGACGCATGAAGGCGGTGGGTCGGCGAACAAGCGGCGAGGCGCGGGTGCTCATGGTCCGCGGTGGCGGAGATCCGGGCCTGGGCGGGCCCGCGATGGGCTTTCCCCATCCGTGCGGTGAGAGGCGGCGGTGAGGACAGGTGGCGGCGCCTGAGTGGAAGAGGGAGGCGGCGGCAATGACGTGTCGGCCCCGGATTGGTCCGGGCGACGTGGCGGCGGCGGTGGACATGTCCGGCGCGGCACGAACGTGTCCGGACGCGCGGAGGAGGAGGAGGTTAGGGTTTGTACTGCGCGAAAAAAGGAAGGGGAGGTGTTTATATAGGTAGAGGGAGGTAGGAGTGTCCAAATGGAGTGCGGTTTTCGGCCATGCGATCGTGATCAAACAGCCGAGAGGATGGAGGGGGTTGGATGGATTATTGGGCCACTTAATAGGGGTGTTGGGCTACAACACACACGAGGCCTTTACGGTTCCCCGGTTAACTGTTGGAGTATCAAACGGACTCCAAATGGCACAAAACTTGATAGGCGGTCTACCGGTGGTGCACCAAGGCCGCTTGGCAAATCTTGGTCCATTCCGAGAACGTTTAACACCCGCTCACGAAAAGAGACAAAAGGGGAACGCTGGAGGACGTAGGAGTGTCGGATTGCAAAACGGACAGCGGGGAAAATGCTCGGATGCATGAAATGAACACGTACGCAAATGCGATGCACATGATGACATGATATGAAATCCATGACATGAAAAAAATGCAAAACGAAGACAAAAACCCAACCACGAAAGAAATATCATATCGCATCTCTGGAAAAAGGCAAGAGTCAGAGTACAAATGTGGAAAGTTGTATCCGGGGCGTTACAACACTCCACCACTACGAAAGGATCTCGTCCCGAGATCTAGGATGGCACCGGAGGGAAAGGAAGATGAAGAGAAGAGGTAAAGCTAAGTTACTTCTTTGACAAATGAGTGAAACCAAAGAACCTTGCGATATTGAACAAATTTAGAGAAAGAATACCACGAAGATGAAAAAAGTTGAAAACTCTCTGTTAGAAAAGAGGAACAAGGAAGAACAAATTTGGATAGCACTCTGTTTGAAAAGAGATGCAAGACTTGATAGGATGAAAAAAACTTGAGCAGAGGGCACGACACTTCGGTTAAATGGATAAGCATGAAAAGAACACGATCCTCCTACTTCGAGATGATGAGTGAAGAGAGCAATATCACAATGCCTCCGGAAGGAATGAAAGAATTGGATGGAATGAATGGAGGGAAACAAGATCTTGAGAGAGCACACTTACAACAAATGCTAGAACAGAGTTGTTGGATTATCAACAACGAAAGGATAAGCTTGATGTGGGCTTATGGAAGACATCTCAAAATTATGAGGTGAAATTCTGCCACTAACGGAAAACAAAAGATTGGATTGATATCAACAAGAAGACGAGAAGCTTATTTTCACCGGGAGGGTAACTGAAGAACTTGGGTCATTTATAAGCACCATAAATAGCAACAATCCTTAGGGAAAGCTTTAGGTGAAATATAACCCAATCTAACTCCAATGAAGGGATTGATTGGTTGAAAAGATGACTTGAATGAAGAGAAAATGATGGATTTAGATATGTCACTCTTGAAAACATGTGAATCATGAAACCAAAGGGAAAATTATCAACAATGACATAACACCACCTCAAAAGATAAGATAGAACGAATTGGACTTTGGGATGCAAGATGAATAATGCTTGAACTCCTCTGAAAAGAATCTCAACAAACACTTCGAGAAGGAATTAAATCCTTTATGAACCAACATGTAGAGCCTCCATAAAGAACTCCGGTAACAAAAGGATGATCAAACGAAAGGAAAGAGAAGTTGAAAAACACAAGATGAAGCCTTGCGATGATTTAGATGGAGCTTCGTGGTGATATAATTGAGAGACCTTGGAACTCCAGGAAAGAAAGATGAACAAAAGAAATCAAAAATTTATTCATCATGAACAAACTCCGAAGGAAGGAATTGAACACTTGGATGAAAGAAGAATAAGAATTATGTTATGCGTATCCCTCACCAATTTAAATTGATGACAAGCAGCGGATTTGGCATACTACTTATTCCCGTTGGAAAGGATTGATGAGAGATATAGCGCATACTTGAATAAGGTCTTGATGGATCCACCGGTGGGGTTCGGAAAACCACGAATGAATTGATATAAAAAAGAAGCAAGAGAAATCTTAAACGAACCACCGTAAGAATTAAAATGACCGAAGAAAAGATAAAGGAACACCGGGAAGAATTATGAAATGAACGAAGATACTTGAGAGAATTTAGATTCAAGTGAACGAAGAGATCCCGGGCTGATTAGAGAATACTTGAATGATGCACCGGTAAGATTTGGAGAACGATAGCTACACATTGAGAATGAATAATTCTGAGATGATGGGCTCCGGAGAATCAAACTGAAAAGACTCCTGAATTTCTCTGGATGGGTGAAAAGAATTCTCACAATCGAAAACAATTATGAGAGGATGGCATAAAGCTAGCACCATGAATCTTGAAGAGAATGGAGCAAGATATGGAGGAAAACTCTTCTTCGGTCTTCAAATGTTGAGAATGACGATGAGAAACACCACCATGAATTGTTGAGATACTCCGGGATGACGAATTTAAAGGTTGATCCAACGGTGATAAGAATTTGACAGATCTTGGAGAAAGGCATTTGACTGATGATAACTCATTCTTACGTCAAACTTTGAAATGAATTGAAAATAACTCCGGAAAAATAGAAGAAGAGTCGGGTAATAAGATCCTAGGAAAAGACCTGTGGGTTATGGGCCCACTCAAAAGAAACACCATTGAAAGATTGCTTGAAAAGAGAGATTGCACCGGTGAATTAAATGGCTTGAATGAGATAACATCCTCAAAATAGGTTGAACGGATCTTGAATGAAAAGACGAGCCTTCTGAGATATCTTCAGCACTCCCGAACAAATGAATAGCGAGAGGTGAAAAATTAAGAGGTGCAACGGCATGGAAAAGCATTTTAAATGAGGAAAAGAATACAATCCACCCTGAAAGACTTGAGTTGGAACAACCGGAGAAGGAAAGAACGAAGAATGATGAACTTGAAGCTCCATTACTATCTTCCTGAGAATCACCGGATAAGAACACTGAAAGAGAGGAGTAAAGAGGCTTCACATCCATAAGATGGATACTTGAATAAGAAATCTTAGTCCTTGAAGAAAAAGGGTGGGAGGGCGGGAAAAACAAGGAAAACTTCAGACGAATGAAACAAACACCGTTGACGAAAACTGAGTTGATCTTGCGGATGTTGAATATGATCAGATCCAATTGACGAGAAACACGCCGGTTGAAAAGGATTGACATGACAATCTCGATGAACAAGAAGGATTGGTATTCACATAGAAGTATGAGAACACCACTTAGGAAAGGTATGGAATCAACATTTGACTCCGAAGCAACTCGAATACCACAACTCAAAACAAAACAAAGGATTGGCTTGCAAAATATGCTGGAAACAAACATATGATAGATCCCATATCGTATCATGTGTCTATTGGAAAGATATTCTAGGAGCTACTTGAATTCCCACTTATCAACTCCCGAAACTTTCCGGTTATGCAATCATGTGTTGGGGATACAGGGGGAGCATAAAATCTCACACAAAACTAACAAATCCTACATCCAGCTATATCCATCCTTCAACACATAACCAAGAAACCTTCGGAAATCATTTACCACAACCTTCGAAAAGCATCCTTTATACGAGTTATGGCAATACTGCCGAACTCCCTCCCCGGTACTTGGTGGCGTCGAGGTTATCTCACCAATAACTACATAAAAGAGATTTTCGATGTCGGCGAACTCAGGTATTCTAGAACTGCAATGATAAAATTGTGACGACAACACCTCGGAGCTCAACTCCCCGGGACACTGCCACAACCCCTAAATGTCAGGAGGCACCAAGAACACTCGTCACAAAACCATCGGAACAATTCCAAGATACCCGTGTGATCCTAAAAACAATTCGTGAAATTTGAGAAGAGAAGAGTCAAAACTCTACATCAGGAGGCCTCACTAGAGCGACGAAGGGACTGAGGAGTAAAAGAATCCTACTCTCCGATATATATAATCCTATAAGACTCAAAACATTTTTCTAGACTCAACAACGCCAGCGATTTGATCAAGCAGGGGGCTCCTAAGTCGGGGAAGGCTCTGATACCAACTTGTAACACCCACGATGCGGCTATATCTCCCACGTGTCGGAGCACGACTTAGAGGCATAACCGCATAGTAGGCATGTCGCAAGAGGGGTAATCTTTCCACATCCCATGTACTGAATATGAAAGGGATAAAGAGTTGGCTTACAATCACCACTTCACACAATACATAAATATAACATTACATCATCCAGATACAATCAAGGTCCGACTACGGAACCAACATAAATAAAAGACAACCCCAAATGCTAGATCCCCGATCACCCCAACTAGGCTCCACTACCGATCAACTGGAAACAGAACAACACAACGAACACGATATTCATCGAGCTCCCACTTGAGCTCAGTTGCGTCATCTGCACTGGTATCATCGGCACCTGCAACTGTTTGGAAGTATCTGTGAGTCACGGGGACTCAGCAGTCTCACACCCTCACGATCAAGACTATTTAAGATTAAAGGTAGGAAAAGGGGTAGTGAGGTGGAGCTGTAGCAAGCACTAGCATATATGGTGGCTAACTTATGCAAATGAGAGCGAGAAGAGAAGCAAAGCACGGTCGAGAAGCAAAGCACGGTCGAGAAGCTATAAAGATCAAGAAGTGATCCTGAAACTACTTACGTTCAAGCATAACACGAGACCATGTTCGATTCACAGACTCCGCCGAAAAGAGACCATCACGGTTACACACGCGGTTGATTCATTTTAATTAAGTTAAGTGTCAAGTTCTCTACAACTGGACATTAACAAATTCTCATCTGCCCATAACCGCGGGCACGGCTTTCGAAAGTTGAAAGCCCTGCAGGGGTGTCCCAACTTAGCCCATCACAAGCTCTCATGGTCAACGAAGGATATTCCTTCTCCCAGGAAGACCCGATCAGACTCGGAAACCCGGTTACAAGACATCTCGACAATGGTAAAACAAGACCAGCAAAGCCGTCCGATGTGCCGACAAATCTCGATAGGAGCTGCACATATCTCATTCTCAAGGCACACCGGATGAACACTATGTACAACTAAAACCAACCCTCAAGTTTCCCCGAGGTGGCGCTGCAAGTGGCTCTGTTTTGGACCAACACTCAGAGGAGCACTGGCCCGGGGGTTTAAAATAAAGATGACCCTTGAGTCTGCGGAACCCAAGGGAAAAAGGCTTAGGTGGCAAATGGTAAAACCAAGGTTGGGCCTTGCTGGAGGAGTTTTATTCAAGGCGAACTGTCAAGGGGTTCCCATTATAACCCAACCGCGTAAGGAAAGCAAAATCAAGGAACATAACACCGGTATGACGGAAACTAGGGCGGCAAGAGTGGAACAAAACACCAGGCATAAGGCCGAGCCTTCCACCCTTTACCAAGTATATAGATGCATTAAAAACAAACAAGATATAATAATGATATCCCAACAATAAACATGTTTCAACAAGGAACAAACTCCATCTTCACCTGCAACTAGCAACGCTATAAGAGGGGCTGAGCAAAGCGGTAACATAGCCAAACAATTGTTTGCTAGGACAAGGTGGGTTAGAGGCTTGACATGGCAATATGGGAGGCATGATATAGCAAGTGGTAGGTATCGCGGCATAGCAATAGAGCGAGCAACTAGCAAGCAAAGATAGAAGTGATTTCACGGGTATGGTCATCTTGCCTGCAAAGTTCTCCCAGTTGACGTAAGCCTGATCCTCGTAAGCATACTCAACGGGTTCACGTAATCATCTCCCGGCTCTACCCAAGGCAATAACACAAGCAACAACAATCAACCACGGTGCAATGCGCAAGCAACATGATGCAAAACATGGCATGATATGCGGGATGTGATATGCAATGCATATGCGTGCTCCGAAAGGAAAGGATTGAACCAGGCATCAACTTGGCAAACCAAGAGTGCCGCTGGAAAGATGAGTTGATTTCGGCCAAAATCGATATAAAGATTGCCGGAAACGGATGCACGGTTTGCAAATGGCAAGCAAAACAAGAATGGCACAATTTTGCGATTAAGAGCACGATGCCATCTAAAATGCAACAAGAAACTAAGCTACTGCACTCCAACATAGCAACAAAGCACATGGCAGTGATCTACTCAATATGTTTGACAAAAGATGAACACTGAGCTACGGCTAAATCACACAAGAGCAGGTTCAAACCAGCATGGCAAAAATGCAAAAGATATCAGCTTCACAGACTTCGTGAAAATACTAACATGTCATGAATTAACATAAGGAAGACATGTTTAGAGCAAGCAATCAACATGCTACATGAACAGATCATAGCAATACAAAGCATGACATGAATCTACTCAAATCATAGAACAAAAGTCCCCTACTGACCATAAGCCAAAAGGATCAGAAGATATGATGGCACCCATGTAAACATAGCAAGTTCTGTTAACAGATTCAGACTTAGCAGAAAACAGAGCATGGCAAAACAGAGTTATGAAAGCCTCTTTGCAAGCTCGATTCACTCACCACAAGGCATTGCATGACAAACTAAGCATAGAAATAGCAAGAAGACATGTTCAATAAGCTAACCATGGCAAGAACAAGTTTATAGCATGCTTGGATCAACTACAACAACCTTGGAAAAATTGATTAACATGTAAACAATCTGCCAGGAACATTTTATAGCAAAAGTAGAGAAAAATTAAGTCATGCTAGGGCGCTCCATAATTGAAAACAGGGACATGAATGGATAGAGCACAACCATATGCCCAAATCATCCTTACTGAACATACCCAAAAGAAGCATGGATCTCATTGTAGCAACATGAATACATGGCATAAAAATAACAGCAGGGAAATGACTTAGTGAAATTCTAAGTCTCTGAAATTAGCAATATCACGAGAGCTACTTTGCATGCTTGTGCTAGTCACCAAAAATATCACAAAAATACATGGCATACACCCCTGTAAAGATGGCATACACCCCTGTAGAATCAGCACCTAACATTTTATAGCGCTCTTGCGTCAACTATTTGGGCATCAAGATGGACTCAAACAAGCATGGCACAATGGTAAAAAATGAAGAACACATCATGATGAACATTTCGATATATCATGCATGCAAAACGGATCTACGGATGAGGAGTTATGGCATGTTGAACATGGCTTCAAAATATAGCAGAAAAATGACTTAGAGAAAATTAGACCTCGCGAAAACTTGACGGAGAAGACCCGGGACAGAGGGATCCGGGCACAGAGAGGCGTTTTGTTTGCGGTGTTGGTGGATCTGGTCCAAGCAGGTTCGGGATAACATCGCCCCTGCCGGAGGTTGAAGGAGGCCGGCGATGGGTGACGGCGTCGTGGCTCCGGCGAGCAAGGGAGCAGGGGGGCGAAGGAAGGCGGATCCGGCCGTCCCCCGTTCAGATTTGGCGGCGGGCGACGGCACCGGCCACATCGGCATGGACCCGAGGCAAGGTGGGCTCGCGGGGACGCAGCAGCTCCGGTGGGCGAGCTCCGGTCGGCGAGCGCTGAGCGAGGCGGCGGAGGCGCTAGGCAGCGGCGGAGGCGCTAGCGCCGGTGAGGCCGAGCTGGCGGGCTTCCGGGCGGCGGGTACGGCGGTCGGCGGCGGCGCGCAGGCAACGGCGCGCTCCGGTCGCCGGAGTTGGTGGGCTTCCGGGCGGCGGGGTCGGCGAACGGGTGGCGAGGCGTGGGTGCTCACGGGTCACGGCGGCGGACATCCGGGCCCGGGCGGGCCCTCGATGGGCTTCCCCGGGCCGCGCGGTGAGGACAGGTGGCGGCGCCTGAGTGGAGGAGGGAGGCAGCGGTGATGACGTGTCGGCCCCGGATTGGTCCGGGCGACGTGGCGGCGGCGGTGGACATGTCCGGCGCGGCGCGAACGCGTCCGGACGCACGGACGGGGAGGTGGTTAGGGTTTGTACTGCGCGAAAAAAGGAAGGGGAGGTGTTTATATAGGTAGAGGGAGGTAGGGGTGTCCAAATGGAGTGTGGTTTTCGGCCACACGATCGTGATCGAACGGCCGAGAGGATGGAGGGGGTTTAGATGGATCATTCGGCCACTTTAGAGGGGTGTTGGGCTGCAACACACACGAGGCCTTTACGGTTCCCCGGTTAACCGTTGGAGTATCAAATGGACTCCAAATGGCACGAAACTTGATAGGCGGTTTACCGGTGGTGCACCAAGGCCGCTTGGCAAATCTTGGTCCATTCCGAGAACTTTTAACACCCGCTCACGAAAAGAGACAAAAGGGGAACACCAGATGACGTAGGAGTGTCGGATTGCAAAATGGACAACGGGGAAAATGCTCGGATGCATGAAACGAACACGTATGCAAATGTGATGCACATGATGACATGATATGAAATGCATGACATGAACAAAATGCAAAACGAAGACAAAAACCCAACCACGAAAGAAATATCATATCGCATCTTTGGAAAAAGGCAAGAGTCGGAGTACAAATGTGGAAAGTTGTATCCGGGGTGTTACATAAATACAGGCACATACGTAGATACGGCGGGGTCTCGAACGCCTACTCGCGCATATGTACGGCCAGGGCTCGTGTACATGGCTGGGTCGGAATGGAGAAGTTGTGCCGTCATCGTGATCATGGGGAGGCAACCGGCTGGGTCAGAACGGAATGCGTCATCGTGTTCATCGGGAGCGAACCTGCTTGGATGGAACAACTGATGGAAACGAGGCCTAGTATACCGCAGAACGGAGGAAACAGCCTTGTGTTCGACCGGCCACGGTCGAAACGGGATCCTGTTCATCGGGAGGGGTCTGGCGTACCGCAAATGGAGGAAACGGACCTCCTATGGCTGAAACGGGGTCCCGTTGATCGGGAGGGGCATGGCGTACCGCAAAATGGAGGAAACGGACTTGGGTTGCAGTGCTACGGTCGAAACGGGGGTTCTGTTCATCGGGGGGGCGTGGCGTACCGCAAAATGGGACTCCACGGGATACTGTTCATCTCCACCGTCGACAGCCTCCACGGGCTACTGTTCATCCACCGTCGACTGCCTCCACGGGCTCCTGTTCATCCACTGTTGACCTCCTTGAGCCTGCACCTGTGACCGTTCATCCACGGGCTCCTGTTCATCCAACCTCCACCACGCCCTCCTCCACCGGCTACTATTCAACCAGCCCTCCATGGGCTACTATTCAACCAGCCCTCCACCGGCTACTGTTCAACCAGCCCTCCACGGGGTCCTGTTCATCCAGCCCTCCATGGGGTCCTGTTCATCCACCGGCTCGATCGATCTGGGTACTGTTCATCCAGCGGCAATGGCCTCTACTACCACGGGGTCCTGTTCATCCAACCCCCACCGGGAACTGTTCATCCAAACCCCTAACAACGCTCACTATTCATCCAGAGGCAGCATCGATCGGCTTCAGTTGGTAGCAGTAGCGAAGGAATCACTCGGGTTCAGTTAACAGCAAGGGATCGATTGATCGCTCGGGTTCAGTAACCGCGTAGCCTGCAGTGCAATCGCTCGAGTTCAGTTAGAGCCCAACGCCTCGCTCGGGTTCTGTTAGAGCCCAACGCCTCGCACGCACGCGCGTACATACGAGAGAATGTGCATCGCTCGGCCCCGACCATCCACCGTAACCAGGAACTCCCCGATATTTTCCTTGCTCTTGCTTCTACCACAGTTTTTTCCGTCATGGACGGCCCAAAGAATGTCATGCAGCTGCGTCACCGGTTTGCCCAGGACGAAAAGCCCATTTTCTGTCATGATTTTTTGTCATAGAAGTAGGACCCCACCACATCTATGATGATACCGGGTTTTGTCACAACTATCGTCATAGAAGTGTCATTAGTATGACAGAATTTTTTTTCGTTCGGCCCAAAATGTCATGGATGTGTCTTTTTTTGTAGTCAACTTTGATGTGCCACATGCCTCAAAACCGTAAACCGTGCGCCCACACAGAGCGAGGTTCATGAAGCATACTACATATGATGGTCCCCTTCCCCCCTCTTCACCGCATACTATATACTCCTGCTATAATATGTACAACCCAAAATAATCCTCAACGATGGTGAAATTAATTAACCTCTCCCGATGTGGGTCAAAGTGATGCATGCATGCATCGACGATGGCCTCGTGGGCCCACAGATGGAAGCGTGAGGGAGTGTATCCACCATTTATGAGAGAGGACGAAGAATCCCGATTGTTGTCGTGGGGATCATTTCTCCTTCTTCTCCTTGTGCTAGACCTTTGTTATGCTCTAGGGGAAGGAGGAGTAACGACCATCACCGACGGTCGCAAATGTCAGAGAGGAATTAGTGAGGGAGAGTCTCCACCGTATAGACTCGGCAGAACGATAGTCAATCCGTGATGAATAATAATGATCTAATTTAATTTTTATAGTACATATATTGAGTTGTACAAGTTTCATCTTTGAATTATGAATGTAGGAAATGTCGTCATCGAACGACAAAAGTCTCCCGAGGGAGTGCAGCTGGTGCAACGACGACCGAGGTCTGTGTGATAGGCCTCCCCTGGACAAAGATCGGCGCTTGAGCATTAAGCTCCAGGAGACCTTCAATGTTGAAAGGGTACGGAACGATGAAAAGTGTTTTTTTCGTAATTAAGCATGACTTCAACTATTTCAACGTGTAATTTTCATCTTTTACAATTTGAGTAGCTTATCCCATGCCATGCAAGACGTTATGTCTTGGAGAGGATGGGTTCCGAAGACCATGAAAATTTCGAAACAAAGAAAATCACCTAAGGACCCATCATGATGTGGATTTTGAAGTAAATCTGTATAATTCTGAGAGCATAACCCATTTTGGTTACAAAAATTGGGAAGCACTTTGCAAGATGTATGGTTTTTATGAGGGTATGCTTGTCACCATGGATCTTGGTGATCCTGATATCGACCAAGACAATATGGACATTTGGGTCCTTGTTGATACGCTTCCAATTCTACCACTATGTGAGTTTCTCAAACATAGTTATTAACTAATTTATATTGTTCATTTCAAAATAGTTGACAGCTTGTTTCCATTGACAGCTTATTTTCATTGTTCAAACAATGTGCGGAACATGGTAGACAGAACCTATTACACCGATGGCTCTGAGTTAACCTATCAGGAGAAAAATCATCTGGTCGCATTTTGTACTGATCTTGAGAATTACAATATCTATTATAAAACTCCTCCACATTATGGTCAATACGTGCCACTAGTGCACGTGCTGAACTACGGTAACATCCATGGAGATGCCATGGTAAGATTTTTTAGTATTACGACATCCGTGCATCTTTTGCATAAATTCTTTTAAAACTTAACTACATTGCTAACCACGAAGTTATTACTATGTTTTTCAACAGAAAATCTCGAATGATTGTGTGCCTCATCTGATGTATCATAATGGTTGCATTGATGATTTGAACATACGGCCAGGTCATCATACGAATCTCACCTGTCCATATTGGATTTCTAAAAGAAGTGGAGACATGACAATCAAAGAATGGAAAAAATGTATGGACAGTCGTAAGGAGGTACTTGGAAGCAACATTGTGCGAAAGGCAAGAATTGAAGACAGGATAATCTCCATTCTCCATAATGGAGAGTCAGGGCCTATCTTGTTTTATGCTATTTTACCTAAGAGAAGGTAGTAGGTCCTAGTTAATAATACTCATGATCATGTGCTAAGAACAACTAAGTAGGATCGAGTTGAAGTTGTATGATCGATGATGATGAGTATGACTTGTTATTATGATACCATTGATGAGTTATTTGTTATTATGATCGATGATGCATGATGCTAAGTTGTTATATGAGCATGATTACTTATTATATATAATAGTGGGTGAAATGAACCTAGATTAGATTCAAGTGAAGCCAACATGTGGTGCACATCGAAAGTACTACTAATCCAAATTAGATCATGTTTGGATTAGAGTAGTACTTTTGACGTGCACCACATGTTGCCTCCACTTGAATCTACTCCATGTTCATTACACCCACTGTTATATATAATAAGTAATCATGGTCATAAAATCATATGATGAAAGTACTATATACAAAACCACACAATGAAAATAAGTTGTATTTTTAAAAATACAGGAAAATTTAGCAGCAGCGCTTTTTAGAACAAGCGCTAGGGAAGCACTACTGCTAACTAGGTATAGCAGTAGCGCTCCCTTTCCAGCGCTACTGCTACTAGTTAGCTGTGGCGCCTTAGTGGTAGCGCTGGACCCAGCGCTACTGATATGCATATTTCAAGCGCTACTACTAGGGTTTTCCCTAGTAGTGCACCCCTGAAGAGTGGTCTATTCTTAGTGAATCTCGATAGTAGTGATACACATATTCATAATATTTATGCAAAAAGATGCAAAGTTGATATTGATAGTGCAACGTATTTGTGGCACTGCTGTTTAGGTCATATTGGTGTAAAACACATGAAGAAACTCCATGCTGATGGACTTTTGGAATCACTTGATTATGAATCATTTGATACTTGCGAACCATGCCTCATGGGCAAGATGACTAAAACTCAATGCTCCAGAACAATGGAGCGAGCCAATGACTTATTGGAAATAATACATACTGATGTATGCGGTCCGATGAGTGTTGGGGCACGCAAAGGGTATCATTATTTTCTGACCTTCACAAGTGACTTAAGTAGACATGGGTATATTTACTTAATGAAACACAAGTCTGAAACATTTGAAAAGTTCAAAGAATTTCAAAGTGAAGTAGAGAATCATTGTAACAACAAAATAAAGTTTCTACGATCTGATCGCGGAGGCAAATATTTGAGTTACGAGTTTGGCCTTCATTTGAAACAATGTGCAATAGTTTCACAACTCATGCCACTTGGAACACCCAGCGTAATGGTGTGTACGAATGTTGTAACCGTACTTTATTAGATATGGCACGATCTATGACGTCTCTTACCGATTTACCACTACTGTTTTGGGGTTATGCATTAGAGACAGTTGCATTCACATTAAATAGGGCATCTTCTAAATTTGTTGAGACGACACCGTATGAACTATATGGTTTGGCAAGAAACCTAAACTGTTGTTTCTTAAAGTTTGGGGTTGTGACACTTATGTCAGAAGGTTTCAGCCTCATAAACTCGATCCCAAATAGGAGAAGTGTGTCTTCATAGGATACCCTAAGGAAATAATTGGGTACACCTTCTACCACAGATCCGAAGGCAAGATCTTTGTTGCCAAGAATGGAGCATTTCTAGAGAAGGAGTTTCTCTTGAAAGAAGTGAGTGGGAGGAAAGTAGAACTTGATGAGGTAATTGTACCTTCTTTAAATTTGGAAAGTAGCACATCAGAGATTTCCATTCCCGTGATGCCTACACCAACTAGAGAGGAATCTAATGATGATCATGAAACTTCAGATCAAGTTACCACTAGACCTTGTAGGTCGAACAGAGCACGTTCCGCACCAGAGTGGTACGGTAATCCTGTCCTCGAAGACATGTTACTTGACCATGGCGAACCTACGAACTATGAAGAAGCTATGATGAGCCCAGATTCCGATAAATAGCTTGAGGCCATGAAATATAAGATAGGATCCATGTATGAGAACAAAGTGTGGACTTTGGTGGACTTGCCCGATGATCGGCAAGCCATTGAGAATAAATGGATCTTCAAGAAGAAGACTTACACTAATGTTAATGTCACCAACTACAAAGCTCGACTTGTCGCGAAAGGTTTTTGACAAGTTCAAGGGGTTGACTACGATGAGACCTTCTCACCCGTGGTGATGCTTAAGTCAGTTCGAATCATGTTAGTTTATGATTATGAAATTTGGCAAATGGACGTTAAAACTGCGTTCCTTAATGGATTTCTTAAAGAAGAGTTGTATATGATGCAACCAGAAGGTTTTGTCGATCCTAAAGGTGCTAACAAAGTATGCAAGCTCCAGCGGTCCATTTATGGACTGGTGCAAGCATCTCATAGCTGGAATATACGCTTTGATGAGGTGATCAAAGCATATGGTTTTATACAGACTTTTAGTGAAGCCCATGCTTTTGACCTTAATTTTGGGGCAGGATTAACTTGTGGTCTAGGTGGTGGCGGTGGAGGTGGCTTCTGATTTGCTTCATCTCCACCAGATGGCTCATTAGTTCTTACATGCCTTCCGTTGTGTCCTGCTGGAGCCTCTTGATTCAACCTTGCCCGCTTGCTGCAAGTTCGAGGTGTCGTAGCAGTAGGAGAAGGGGCAGCCGGACGAGGAGCGGGAGAAGCCACAACAATCTAGTCTGATCCTGCACTTGTAGAAATATTCTCCTGATCACCACTGGCTTCATAATCCTCGTCTTCGTCCTCATGATATTCCTCACTTAGACTCCACAAACTAGTCATGCCTGCCAAAAATACAACAAATAGGCTCAGACTAGCACTTTGACAGATCGATCTAATGGACAGAGGCAGACTATACATAATACAAATGGACAGAGAAGGAGAAGAACTGAAGATGTATAGGAGATCTCATACTTGCTGGTCACACGCCGCTGCAGTGCGCAGTGGATGTCGTCTCCGCTGGTCGAGGAAGGTGCGGCACCGTCGGGACGAGGTCACCGTCGGGTCGATGAAGGTGCGCCGTCGGGTGGGTGCGGCGCCGTCCGGACGAGGAAGCTATGCCGCCGCTCGTTAGGTCGGGCGAAGGAAATATGCCCTGAAGGAAATAATAAAGTTGTTATTTTATATTTCCTTATTCATGATAAAGGTTTTTTATTCATGCTAGAATTGTATTGATCAGAAACCATGATACATGTGTGAAATAGATAAACAAACACCATGTACCTAGTGAGCCTCTACTAGACTAGCGCGTTGATCAAAGTTGGTTAAAGTTTCCTAACCATAGACATGAGTTGTCATTTGATAACTGGATCACATTATTAGGAGAATGATGTGATGGACAAGACCCATCCATTAGTTTAACATAATGATCGTTGAGTTTTATTGCTATTGATTTCTTCATGTCAAATACATATTCCTTCGACTATGAGATTATGTAACTCCCAGATACCGGGGGAATACCTTGTGTCCTATAAAACATCACAACATAACTGGATGATTATAAAGATGCTCTACAGGTATCTCCTAAGGTGTTTGTTGAGTTGGCGGGCTTCCGGGCGGCGGGGTCGGCGAACGGGTGGCGAGGCGTGGGTGCTCACGGGTCACGGCGGCGGACATCCGGGCCCGGGCGGGCCCTCGATGGGCTTCCCCGGGCCGCGCGGTGAGGACAGGTGGCGGCGCCTGAGTGGAGGAGGGAGGCAGCGGTGATGACGTGACGGCCCCGGATTGGTCCGGGCGACGTGGCGGCGGCGGTGGACATGTCCGGCGCGGCGCGAACGCGTCCGGACGCACGGACGGGGAGGTGGTTAGGGTTTGTACTGCGCGAAAAAAGGAAGGGGAGGTGTTTATATAGGTAGAGGGACGTAGGGGTGTCCAAATGGAGTGTGGTTTTCGGCCACACGATCGTGATCGAACGGCCGAGAGGATGGAGGGGGTTTAGATGGATCATTCGGCCACTTTAGAGGGGTGTTGGGCTGCACGGTGGTGATGAGTTCTTGAAGGGATCTTTTCTAGGGTTCGAGAAGCTCGCAATTTGTGAGGAACAAGTGTTTACTACTGATATGTCTCCGTCGTATCTATAATTTTTGATTGTTCCATGCCAATATTCTACAACTTTCATATACTTTTGGCAAATTTTTATACTATTTTTGGGACTAACATATTGATCCAGTGCCCAGTGCCAGTTCCTGTTTGTTGCATGTTTTTTGTTTCGCAGAATATCCATATCAAACAGAGTCTGAACGGGATAAAAACTGACGGAGATTTTTTTGGAATATATATGATTTTTGGGAAGAAAAATCCACGCGAGACGATGCCCGAGGGGGCCATGAGGCAGGGGGCGCGCCCCTGACCCTCGTGGCCACCCTGTAAGGCAGTTGATGCCCTTCTTTCGCCGCAAGAAAGCTAATATCCGGATAGAGATCGTGTTAAAATTTCAGACCAATCAGAGTTACGGATCTCCGGGAATATAAGAAACGGTAAAAGGGTAGAATCTAAGAACGCAGAAACAGAGAGAGACAGAGAGACAGATCCAATCTCGGAGGGGCTCTCGCCCCTCCCACACCATGGAAGCCATGGACCAGAGGGGAAACCCTTCTCACATCTAGGGAGGAGGTCAAGGAAGAATAAGAAGGAGGGGGGCTCTCTCCCCCTCGCTTCCGGTGGCACCGGAGTGCCACCGGGGGCCATCATCATCACCGCAATCTTCGCCAACAACTTCACCGCCATCAACACCAACTCTTCCCCCCTCTATGCAGCGGTGTAACCTCTCTCTTACCCACTGTAATCTCTACTTAAACATGGTGCTCAACGCTATATATTATTTCCCAATGATGTCTGGCTATCCTATGATGTTTGAGTAGATTTGTTTTGTCCTATGGGTTATTTGATGATCGTGATTGGTTTGAGTTGCATGTTTTATTATTGGTGCTGTCCTATGGTGCTCTCCATGTCGCACAAGCGTGAGGGATCCCCGCTGTAGGGTGTTGCAATACGTTCGTGATTCGCTTATAGTGGGTTGCATGAGTGACTGAAACACAACCCCGAGTAAGGGGGTTGTTGCGTATGGGATAAAGAGGACTTGATGCTTTAATGCTATGGTTGGGTTTTACCTTAATGATCTTTAGTAGTTGCGGATGCTTGCTAGAGTTCCAATCATAAGTGCATATGATCCAAGTAGAGAAAGTATGTTAGCTTATGCCTCTCCCTCATATAAAATTGCAATAATGATTACCGGTCTAGTTATCGATTGCCTAGGGACAAATAACTTTCTCGTAACAAAAAGCTCTTTACTAAAATTAACTTAGTTATTTCTTTACCTAAACAGCCCCTACTTTTTATTTACATGCTCTTTATTATCTTGCAACACTATCCAACAACACCTACAAAGTACTTCTAGTGTCATACTTGTTCTAGGTAAAGTGAACATCAAGCGTGCGTAGAGTTGTATCGGTGGTCGATAGAACTTGAGGGAATATTTGTTCTGCCTTTAGCTCCTCGTTGGGTTCGACACTCTTACATATCGAAAACTGTTGCGATCCCCTATACTTGTGGGTTATCAAGACCTTTTTCTGGCGCCGTTGCTAGGGAGCAATAGCGTGGGGTGAATATTCTTGTGTGTGCTTGTTTGCTTTATCACTAAGTAATATTTATTTGCTGTTCTTAGTTGTTTTCTATCTTTAGTTATGTGTAGGAAACGCAAAATACCAAAAAAAATAGTTGTACCTACTAAACCAATGGTTGAAGAACCACTCAAAATCTATCACACTGCTGAAGCTTATTACTTGGACCATCTTCGATCCCTATGTGCTCGTGCTGAAACCCCAACTAGCTTAGTTGAGGGAAATTCTTTAGATGAGCATGCTTGTTATGCGCGACACCGAATATCTGAAAAAGGGAAAATTTTACTGGGTCAAATTCATTGTTTGCAATTCTGTGCTTGGAATTTATGCGAAATATATGATATTACTTGTTGTTCTGAAAACCCTAAGAAACACCTTCCCTACCAATGTGAGTTTATTGATAATGGAATCATATCTTCGTATGCTAAGGGTTTTTACAATTACTATGATGTTCAACAAATTGAAGAATTTGTTGCTTTTAAGGGTGCTTATGAAATTGCTTCTTTAATCGAAAAGTATGATGCTATTATTTACAAATCTAAAATTTTTGCCATACTTAAATATTGCTATGATAATTATGCTTCTAATGCCTATGTTGAACCATATATTGAGGACTACTCCGCTGTCCAAGAAGAGACTAATATTTTGCAGGAGTCTATGGAAGAAGAAATTGATGAAATTGTGAGCTCGTTGGATGAAAAAGATGAGGAGGAGAGTGAAGAACAAAAGGAGGAAGAGCGGATTAGCTACCCGTGCCCACCTTCTAATGAGAGTAACTCTTCAACTCATACATTTTTTAATTTCCCTTCGTGCTTACCAAAGGATAATTGATATGATAATCGCTATGATCCCTTTGATTCTCTTGAAATATCCCTTTTTGATGATGCTTGCTATGCTTGTGGCCAAGATGGCAATATGATTATGCTTATGGAGATGAACTTTCTATAGTTCCTTATGTTAAACATGAAATTGTTTCTATTGCACCCACGCATGATAGTCCTATTATCTTCTTGAATTCTCCCGACTACACTATATCGGAGAAGTTTGCACTTATTAAGGATTATATTGATGGGTTGCCTTATACCGTTGCACATGACGATTTTGATGAATATAATATGCATGTGCTTGCTGCTCCTACTTGCAATTATTATGAGATAGGAACTATATCTCCACCTCTCTATATTTCCAATATGGTAAAATTGCAAGAAATTGTTTATACTATGCATTGGCCTTTACTATGTGTGCATGAATTGTTCTTTTATGACATGCCGATGCATAGGAAGAGAGTTAGACTTCGTTGTTGCATGATATATGTTACTTTGTGCTCACTACTAAATTATAAATCATTGTTAATTAAAATTGGCTTTGATATACCTTGGGATCCGGGTGGATTCACTACTTGAGAACTATATGCCTAGCTTAATGGCTTTAAAGAAAGCGCTGCCAGGGAGACAACCCGAAAGTTTTAGAGAGTCATTTATTTCTGTTGAGTGATTTTATATAGTTTAAAAACAACAAAAATAAAGAGGGGAACCCAAAACTTTTTCAAAAAGGAAAGTGAAAGTGAGAAAGACAAGCATTGTTGAAGTGGGACAGCTCCTTGAACTTTGTTCATGCTCACTGAAACTTCGTGAATCTTGATTACAGGAAGTTTTCAACAAAAATAATTATCCCTTTGTACAATTCCATTGTATTATAAAAAATGTGCCAAGGTTTGCCTTTAGGATGTTTACATTTGCTTGATGGTTTGTACGGTGCAGGACAGAAAGTTTGGCTGTAGTGCGCTATTTTACATTTTTAGCTGGAATGTCAAATGGTTCTGACTCATTTTGCACTGTCTTTATATACAAATTGTTTGTTTTTCCTAATTATGGCAGAATTTTTCAAGTATCAGAAGTATGGTGAATGTTCAGATTATTGCAGACTGTTCTGTTTTACACAGATTCTGTTTTTGATGCATAGTTTACTTGTTTTGATGAAACTATCAATTTGTATCAGTGGATTAAGCAATGGAAAAGCTATATTACAGTAGACACAATGCAAAAACAAAATATGAATTGGTTTGCAACAGTACTTAGAGTAGTGATTTTCTTTATTATACTAACAGATCTTACCGAGTTTTCTGTTGAAGTTTTGTGTGGATGAAGTGTTCGATGATCGAGAAGGTCTTGATGTGAGAAGAAGGAAGAGAGGCAAGAGCTCAAGCTTGGGGATGCCCGAGGCACCCCAAGTAAATATTCAAGGAGACTCAAGCGTCTAAGCTTGGGGATGCCCCGGAAGGCATCCCCTCTTTCTTCAACAAATATCGGTATGTTTCCGGATTCGTTTCGTTCATGCGATATGTGCAATCTTGGAGCGTCTTTTGCATTTAGTTTTCATTTTTATTTTATTCACCATGCTGGTATGAGGTAGTCCTTGGTTGATTTATAGAATGCTCTATGCACTTCACTTATATCTTTTCAGTATGGCTTTATAGAATGCTTCATGTGCTTCACTTATATCATTTGAAGTTTGGATTGCCTGTTTCTCTTCACTTAGACAACCGCCATTTGTAGAATGCTCTTTTGCTTCACTTAGATTTGTTAGAGCATGGGCATATCTTTTGTAGAAAGAATTAAACTCTCTTGCTTCACTTATATCTATTTAGAGAGATGACATGAATTGGTCATTCACATGGTTAGTCATAAAATCCTACATAAAAATTGTAGATCACTTGATATGTTATGTTTGATTCCTTGCAATAGTTTTGCGATATAAAGATGGTGATATTAGAGTCATGCTGGTGGGTAGTTGCGGATTAGTAGAAATACTTGTGTTGAGGTTTGTGATTCCCGTAGCATGCACGTATGGTGAACCGTTATGTAACGAAGTCGGGAGCATGATTTATTTATTGATTGTCTTCCTTATGAGTGGCGGTCGGGGACGAGCCATGGTCTTTTCCTACCAATCTATCCCCCTAGGAGCATGCGCATAGTACTTTGTTTCTATGACTAATAGATTTTTGCAATAAGTATGTGAGTTCTTTATGACTAATGTTGAGTCCATGGATTATACGCACTCTCACCCTTCCACCATTGCTAGCCTCTCTAGTACCGCGCAACTTTCGCCGGTACCATGAACCCACCATATACCTTCCTCAAAACAGCCACCATACCTACCTATCATGGCATTTCCATAGCCATTCCGAGATATATTGCCATGCAACTTCCATCATCATCATATACATCACTTGAGCATTCATTGTCATATTGCTTTGCATGATCGTAAGATAGCTAGCATGATGTTTTCATGGCTTGTCCGTTTTTTTATCCCATTGCTACACTAGATCATTGCACATCTCGGTACACCGCCGGAGGCATTCATATAGAGTCATATCTTTGTTCTAGTATCGAGTTCTAATATTGAGTTGTAAGTAAATAAAAGTGTCATGATCATCATTATTAGAGCATTGCCCCAGTGAGGAAAGGATGATGGAGACTATGATTCCCCCACAAGTCGGGATGAGACTCTGGACGAAAAAATAAAAAATAAAAATAAAAAAATAAAAAGAGAGAAAGGCCAAAACAAGAGAGGGCCCAAAAAAAGAAGAAATAAACAAAAAAATGATAAAAAAAAAGAGAGAGAAGGGGCAATGTTACTATCCTTTTACCACACTTGTGCTTCAAAGTAGCACCATGTTCTTCATATAGAGAGTCTCTTGAGTTATCACTTTCATATACTAGTGGGAATTTTCATTATAGGACTTGGCTTTTATATTCCCATGATGGGCTTCCTCAAATGCCCGAGGTCTTCATGAGCAAGCAAGTTGGATGCACACCCACTTAGTTTCTAGTCTGAGCTTTCATACACTTATAGCTCTTAGTGCATCCGTTGCATGGCAATCCCTACTCACTCACATTGATATCTATTGATGGACATCTCCATAGCCTGTTGATACGCCTTGTTGATGTGAGACTATCTTCTCCTTTTTGTCTTCTCCACAACCACCATTCTATTCCACCTATAGTGCTATGTCCATGGCTCACGCTCATGTATTAAGTGAAAGTTGAAAAGGTTTGAGAACATCAAAAGTATGAAACAATTGCTTGGCTTGTCATCGAGGTTGTGCATGATGTGAATATTTTGTGTGGTGAAGATGGAGCATAGCCAGACTATATGATTTTGTAGGGATAACTTTCTTTGGCCATGTTGTTTTGAAAAGACATGATTGCTTTATTAGTAGGCTTGAAGTATTGTTGTGTTTATGTCAAATGATAGACTATTGCTCTGAATCACTCGTATCTTAATATTCATGCCATGATTAGATATGTGATCAAGATTATGCTAGGTAGCATTCCACATCAAAAATTATATTTTTTATCATTTACCTACTCGAGGACGAGCAGGAATTAAGCTTGGGGATGCTGATACGTCTTCGTCGTATCTATAATTTTTGATTGTTCCATGCCAATATTCTACAACTTTAATATACTTTTGGCAACTTTTTATACTATTTTTGGGACTAACATATTGATCCAGTGCCTAGTGCCAGTTCATGTTTGTTGCATGTTTTTTGTTTCGCAAAATATCCATATCAAACGGAATCCAAACGGGATAAAAACTGACGGATATGTTTTTGGAATATATATGATTTCTGGGAAGAAAAATCCACGTGAGACGATGCCCGAGGGGGCCATGAGGCAGGGGGCGTGCCCCTGACCCTCGTGTCCACCCCGTAAGGTGGTTGATGCCCTTCTTTCACCGCAAGAAAGCTAATATCCGGATAGAGATCGTGTTAAAATTTCAGCCCAATCGGAGTTAGGGATCTCCGGGAATATAAGAAACAGTGAAAGGGTAGAATCTGAGAACGCAGAAACAGAGAGAGACAGAGAGACAGATCCAATCTCGGAGGGGCTCTCGCCCCTCCCATGCCATGGAGGCCATGGACCAGAGGGGAAACCCTTCTCCCATCTAGGGAGGAGGTCAAGGAAGAAGAAGAATGAGGGGGGCTCTCTCCCCCTCGCTTTCGGTGGCACCGGAGTTCCACCGGGGGCCATCATCATCACCGCAATCTTCACCAACAACTTCACTGCCGTCATCACCATCTCTTCCCCCCTCTATGCAGCAGTGTAACCTCTCTCTTACCTGATCTAATCTCTACTTAAACATGGTGCTCAACGCTATATATTATTTCCCAATGATGTCTGGCTATCCTATGATGTTTGAGTAGATCTGTTTTGTCCTATGGGTTATTTGATGATCGTGATTGGTTTGAGTTGCATGTTTTATTATTGGTGCTGTCCTATGGTGCTCTCCATGTCGCGCAAGCATGAGGGATCCCCGCTGTAGGGTGTTGCAATACGTTCATGATTCGCTTATAGTGGGTTGCGTGAGTGACTGAAACACAAACCCGAGTAAGGGGGTTGTTGCGTATGGGATAAAGAGGACTTGATGCTTTAATGCTATGGTTGGGTTTTACCTTAATGATCTTTAGTAGTTGCGGATGCTTGCTAGAGTTCCAATCATAAGTGCATAGAAAGTATGTTAGCTTATGCCTCTCACTCATATAAAATTGCAATAATGATTACCGGTCTAGTTATCGATTGCCTAGGGACAAATAACTTTCTCGTAACAAAAAGCTCTTTACTAAAATTAACTTAGTTATTTCTTTACCTAAATAGCCCCTACTTTTTATTTACATGCTCTTTATTATCTTGCAACCCTATCCAACAACACCTACAAAGTACTTCTAGTTTCATACTTGTTCTAGGTAAAGCGAACATCAAGCGTGCATAGAGTTGTATCGGTGGTCAATAGAACTTGAGGGAATATTTGTTCTGCCTTTAGCTCATCGTTGGGTTCGACACTCTTACTTATCGTAAACTATTGCGATCCCCTATACTTGTGGGTTATCAACTACCGATTCAACTCGGTATGCACCTGTCGGATTTCGGGTTCCGGCAGACCCTTGAGGTTCGAACACTGGGGTGCGCACGGAGATCTCTCCCCTACCGATCTACGTCCGATCCTCTCATTCGAACTAAGATGAAAATGATGAACAACACAAGATACGCGAGGTTTATACTGGTTCGGGCCACCGTTGTGGTGTAATACCCTACTCCAGTGTGTGGTGTGGTGGATTGCCTCAGGGGCTGATGATGAATAGTACAAGGGAAGAACAGCCTCACGAGAGGTGTTCTTGAGCTGGTGCGATGAACTGCTAGGGTGAGTTCCATCGCCTCTCTTTCTCTCTGCTAGGGTTCTACCAGATCTCTCTCTCTCTCTCTCCTCGGTGTCCCCCTTTCCTTTCTAGAGGCTAGCTCTATTTATAGAGGCCCTGGACCTCTCCCCGAATAATTGAGCGGGAAGGGCGCCAACAATTGGCCATTTTGAAGGGGAACATCTAGTACAAGTTATCCTGACCAAAGGTGGTCTTCGGCTGCCAAAAGCACTAGTGATGACGCCGTCTTGGGCTCCACGGTGACCTTCTTCCTGCCGCTCTGCTGGTCTTGGTCTCGTTGCACCGGAATGTCAACCTTTGCCTGATGCCTTGGCCTGTGCTTGCCCCCTTTGCACCAAAGGGGAAACAAGGACCCTGTGCAGGCTGGCGCCCGCCTGGCACCCGCCTGGCCTTGATCGTCATGGCTTGCGTCACGGGATCCTCGCGAGGTACCCTTGCATTGATCTCTCCGCCTCCTCGCGAGCCTGCCTGATGAGGCCGCTCTTGAGGAAGCTTCCTATCGTCCGCCCCGCGTGGCTTGGCCCCTCGCGAGGGTCTTGAGCTTGCGTTGATGAAGATGGGCCGCGCTGGGCCCCCACTTGAGCCACAACGCAGGCCGCAGGCAGGCAAGTCTGGGGACCCCCGTTCCCAAAACACCGACAATAGCCCCCGGGCCCAAGGTGCGCGTGGGCTTGGCTTAGCAGAGAAGCGAAGGGGCAAGCACAAAGCGCCGTGGGCCCTAATAGCCTGCGGCCTTGGGCGCCGTGGGGCGGTTGATTGGACGTGGGCGTCTGCACTTCCCACGAAGCCTCGACAACTGCACGACTGACAAAAAAGGGGGTGCTCGGGCCAGGCCTACTTGCCCTGCTCTCGTTTGCCTTGCCCTAGATCCCCTTTCTTGCTTTCCTCCTTCTTGTTCCCGAAATCCTCTAGATCCGTCTCAATCCTTCGCATCCGGCACGCCATGGCAACTCGCAAGTCCCCGGCTGATGCTTGGTACTCGCTGGCCCTGGATTCCCTGAATTTGTCGGAGAAGAATCTCGCCCTCGCACGCCTGATGACGGTGGCGCAGGGCAGCGAGGGGGCGACTGTGCTCAAGGTCGGCTCCGACCAGCCTGAGGGCAAGGGGAGCACCTTCTACCCGTTCTTCGTGAGCGCCATCGTCGCCGGTCTGATGCCTCCTTTCTCTGAGTTCCTCCTTGCCGTTCTTCGCCAATACAACTTGCAGGCCCTGCATCTCCACCCCAACTCTATCCTTCTCCTGGCGATTTTCGCCTACTATTGCGAGGCTCATGTTGGTGTGAAGCCCTCGGTGGCCTTGCTGCGCCACTTTTTCTCCCTCCGGGTTTCTGGCACTCAGGTCTCCGCATGCGTGAGCTTCATTGCATACTCCAACTCCAACGCCATCTCGAAGCCTGGGAAGAGGATCGAAGGCTACCGGAGCAAGTGGGTCATGGTGGATGTCGGGCGCCTCCACCCTCGTCTGGTATTGCCCACGGGGCAACCTAAGTCCGTTGACGCATGGTCCCGCGCGGAGCTTGTCAACCCTCGCGCGAAGGCGGTGTTGAGGAGGATGAACGTGGACCTGAGGCCAAGTAACTTGGGAGCGGCGAAACTGACCGGGGCCACGCTCCTGAGGGAGTTCTTGGAGCACCGGGTGGCTCCGCTCCAGGAGCACTCGCTCCCACTGTGGAGGCTTGGAGGAGCAGACGCCGCCCTGCGCCTGAGCTCCGAGGCCCTGACCGACGAGGATCTGACTGCGGCTAAGGGAGTCCTGGATTAGGGGGTGTCCGGATAGCCGGACTATACCTTCGGCCGGACTCCTGGACTATGAAGATACAAGATTGAAGACTTCGTCCCGTGTCCGGGAGGGACTTTCCTTGGCGTGGAAGGCAAGCTTGGCGATACGGATATGTAGATCTCCTACCATTGTAACCGACTCCATGTAACCCTAACCCTATCCGGTGTCTATATAAACCGGAGGGTTTTAGTCCGTAGGACAACATAGACAACAATAATCATACCATAGGCTAGCTTCTAGGGTTTAGCCTCCTCGATCTCGTGGTAGATCTACTCTTGTACTACCCATATCATCAATATTAATCAAGCATGACGTAGGGTTTTACCTCCATCGAGAGGGCCCGAACCTGGGTAAAACTTCGTGTCCCTTGCCTCCTGTTACCATCCGGCCTAGACGCACAGTTCGGGACCCCCTACCCGAGATCCGCCGGTTTTGACACCGACAGCGGCCCTCCATTCCTTGGTTGGGGGAGACGTGGCGAGCCCGGTGGACGCCCCCATCCCCCTGTTCCTTCGTGACGACTGGGAGCAGGTGGTGAACACCATGCCCACCTTCAACGGTGAGGGGCTGGTGCCCGCGGCAGCTCTCGAAGGCCTGGCGGTCCTGGCGATGGTGAACTTGTCCTCCGACAGCTCCAGTGGGGAAGAAGAGGCGGAGGAGGAAGCATCCGACTCGGAGGAGACTGGCGAGGATTGGGGGGAGTCCTTCCCTCGGCGTAGGTCCCGGGCCCTCCGCTCCATGCCGGATGACGATGAGGCCAGCGCCAGGCGAGGAAGAGAGGGCTCTTCCTCGGTCACGAGGAAGGGCAGGTCGAGCCTGGTTCCCCCAGGGTCTGCTATGGTCCCTGGGGGGTCCAAGGCCAGCTCCATCCCTCCTGACGCGCCTTCTGCTTCCGGGCCCTCCAAGGCTGACCCCTGCTGCAGGCTCTCAGGCTTCAAGTTTGGTCGGAAGTTGCTTGAGTCCATGGACGACGTCCAGTAATTGCTCAATTCGTGCTCTGCTTGGTTTCTGCCGCCGAGGCTTGACGTTTGCGCTCTTTTACCAGGCCGGCACCTGCTGCCAAGAGGTTGAAGGAGGCTTCTGTGGCCCCGCTTGGGGTGAATCCGTCTGCCGGGGCGACGCCTTCGGCTGTTGGGGGAGAGGACGGTGAGGCCCGCGGCTCTCTGACCCAACCGCCCTCGCGAGGCCAACTGGGGCACCCCGGTGAGGAGTCAGCCCCCGTGGCCCCGCTGGACCTGGAGTCGACTGTGCCCGGTGCTACGGCCATGGCGGCCAGGGCTCAGGAGGTCCCTTCCTGCCAAGCCGTGGTCACGCTGCCATCCTCTCCGCCTTCTCCACGGGTTCCTGTCTCTTCTGCTCCCTCCCCTCTATCCTAGACCAGGTTGCCAATGAGCTGAGCCAACTGCGGGAGGATCTCCTGAGCGTGGACCCTCGTCTGGTGGCCGGGCGCCTGGAGTTGGCCTCTGGCTGGGCCCGTTCTGCTGCTTCCGTTTGAGCGGTGCTGAGCCAGGCCGTGTCGTCCTCCGACGAGGAGAAGCGGGCCACTAACCAAGCCAAGGCCGCTCGCAACGCTGCCCTGGGTGACGCTGCAGATGCCCAGGGCCGCTGCAAGACGCTTGAGGCCGAGCTGCAAGGCCTGTGCGACGAGCTTGCCAAGGAAGTGCACAGCCGCCGGGAGATGGAGAAGGAGATGAAGGCTAGGGAGGCCGCCGCCAAGGACCGGGACGCAAAGCTTGATGACCACCACAGCCGGCTGGAGACGCTGGAGCGGTCGCTGAAGGCGGAGAGGACCGAGCTGGACGCCAAGGCGAAGGTCCTAACGGAGGACCGGGTGGCCTTCGCGAAGCTGGAGAAGAAGGCTCGAGGCATACTGAAGACGCTGTATGAGAGCGCCCTGGAGGAGCCGTTGGCTGGTGAGGAGGACGGCCCCGCCAAGCTGCTCCCCTTCCTGGTTGATGCGCTTGAGGACGTCGCGGACGGCCTTGGCCCCACGGTCGAGGCCGAGGCGCGTGCCCTGTCTTCTGTATCGCTGACGCGTGTCCTCAGCCATGTCTACCTGCGCGACCCCAACGTCGACTTCGACAGCCTGCTGGAGCCCGTGAGCGGCGACTGTGCCGCTGCCGCCGCTGAGGCCGTGAGAGGCTGAGCCAAGGTTTTTCTGGGGAAGTTCCGCTCCCCCAACGTCCTGCCCGGGCGCGGTGCCGCCGGCCTCGCGACCTCGGGAGGCGAAGCCGTCCAGCGTGACTCCATCACCGGTGACGGTGTTACTGGGGAGTGATCCCTTCGCGACTTCCATCCTGTTTTATTCCTGCACATGCACCATGCCTCGCAAACTTGTGTTTGGCGTTGTGGAACAATCTTATGGCTTGTAATATTTGCTTTGAATTTCCTGGAATTTGCATTTTCCTCTCCTACTTGCTTACGCTCTACGTCGGCAGGGCCCGGCCCCGCGCGTACCTCACCCAGTGTTAGCCCCGACCAGAAACCAAGGACGGGACTAAGGAGTGAGGGGATACGTGGAAAGTTAGGCTCCTGAGTCGCGATGCTCAGGAGTCCCCCTTGATGCGCGACCAACAAGTAGGGAAGGGGGGAGCGAGAAGTGGATTGACCGTTCTACGTGGGCAGGGCCCGGCCCCGCGCGTACCTCACCCAGCGTTAGCCCCGACCGGAAACCATGGACGGGACTAAGGAGTGAGGGGCTACGTGGCAAGTTAGGCTCCTGAGTCGCGATGCTCAGGAGTCCGCCTTGACGCTCAAACGAGTTTCGTACCTTAGCTCCGCTCAGGGAGTGCACACGACGACCAGGTCCAAGGGACCTGGCTGGGTGGCATGCGCTCGGCGAGGCCCGGGCGTAGCCCCCGTGTCCAGCCCCTCGCGCGGCACTCCCGAGGGGAGGCGTTGCGATGGTGCCGGACACTGAGCTCTGGGCTACCTGAGGTTGGTACGGTCGTGGGCCGCCCTCAGTTGTTTATCACCAGCGCGGAGCATAGCGCTTCCGTATGTGTACGAGCATAGCCGCTCCTCGGCAGTGTCGTCAGCCAGCGCGGAGCATGGTGCTTCCACTGGTGCGTGGGAGGGGGCTCCCCTCTGGGAGGAGCCCCCGGGGCGTGTATAGCCCCGCCCTGACACGTGGCCAGCACGGTAGGGCTAGGAGAGGTGTGTCTGGGCACCCGTGAGCCAGAGCGGGACTCACGAGGCCCTACCTCGAGGCGGGTTGCGCCTGGCTCTGGGTCTTTATAAATTGGTGTGTTCCCGCAGGGTTGTTAGAATGCAAATGCTCTATGTCCTCAGGTCCCGGTCCTCAAGCGAGCTCAGCCGCCGCTGGTATGACAGGTCGCGATGCCGTGGGTCAAGGCCTGGGGGTCAGGGCTGGAGAGCCAGTAGGAGCCCATGAGTCGCGATGCTCAGGTACCCCCCCCTTTTAACGTGCAAGCGCTTTGCATGACGAAGAGCAGTAGGTGATAATCATGGAAATCAGATTAAGCGTGAAAGAACAACTTCGCCCTAAGGTAAATGCTGGAAAAGCAACCGCCGCTGGGTCGGGCCCGAGCGGCATGGGGATGATGCAGCCCGAGGGGCTCCCCCAACAAGGTAGGTAAAGAGCATAGCCAAAATGGATACATGCCACGGGGACGGACCCACGCGGCCTGGGAATGGTGCAGCCCTATGGGCGCTCCCAGCTAAAAGTAGAACTCTGAAAGATGTCACCTGGTGCTGTCGAAGATGAAGTGATGCTGAGGAAGTGAGCGATGTGCGGTGAAGATGTCGGCCCTCATGAGCCCCCAGGCCCAGGGGCCTCGGGAGGCTCCAGTGGCACGTGCAGGTCTTCGGGGACCATCGCCACCTTCGCCAGGACCGCGCGATGCCTGGCCTCCTGAGCCTCTAGGATGCTCCTCAACAGGCACCGATGTGCGGCAACCACGCTCGGCAAGCCGAAGGGCATGCAAACATGGCTGTGAGGTGGTCCCTCGCAGCGCCCTACGGCCGAAGGCCATAGGCGCTCCTGGGACGCAGCTCGGTTGAGCCCTGGTACGTCAACGCAGACACGCAGTCCTCCATCCTCGGCTGGGTGTGGGGCCATGGCAGGTAAGCGGCGGCTGCCGCGCATGACTCTGGACTCTTGTAGCTCATGGGTGTCCCTTGTGATGAACTCCTGAGGGTTTGGTCTCCCTTGCCTTGTAGCTTCCTGAGGGAAGTGTGCTTGAAAGCACCCCTCCAAGTGGTGCCCTAGCGCCTCCCCCGCAACCTTGGCAAGGTCGGCGGCTCTCCAAGCGAGAGCCCCCGATCCCTGCCTGAGGAGGGCGCCAGGCGCGCCTTCCTATGCATGAGAGGGCGGCGCTCCCTGATCGGGCGCGAACCCTGATGTGATACCTCCGTAGGTGCCTGCCTCCTTGTGGCTCGGGCCAGGTGAGGCCTTCTTCTTCTTGAGGGTCGCCTCGGGAGGCCTCCCGCTCCTGTGGTCTGGGTCTTCGATTGCTGTAGCTTGGAACACACGCTCGAGCGAGCACACCGCGTCCCTTTCTTCATAGGGTACGGTGATGACTCCACCGCTTCCTGGCATCTTGAGGACATTGTAACCATGGTGGGTCACTGCCATGAACTTGGCTAGGGCTGGGTACCCAAGGATGGCGTTGTACGGCAGGAAGATGTGAGCGACGTCGAAGTCGATGAGCTCGGTGCGGTAGTTGTTGCGTTGCCTGAAGGTGACCGGAAGGCGAACCTGCCCAATTGGAACAGTGGAACCATCGGTGACTCCTGAGAAAGGCTTGGTCGGCTGAAGCTGGTCGTACGACACTTGGAGATTGTCAAACGTCTCGACAGACAGGAAGTTGAGTCCTGCCCCGCCATCGATGAGAGTCCTGGTGACTTGCACGTTGCTGATGACTGGGAAGCAAAGCATCAGGAGGACTCCGGCCGTTGCCGTACACTTGAGCTGATCTGCGGAACTGAAGGTGATCGCGCATGAAGACCACCTGAGAGGGCGCGTGGCCTCAAACTTGGGAAGGACTGCATTCACCTCGTGAGCAAACTGCTTGAAGATGCGCTATGAGGCTGGGGCCTGGGCGCCACCCAAGATGCAAGAGATTGCATGCAGCTCTTGGAAGCCCCCAGCCCCATCGTCTTGGTGTTGGTCTTCGTTCCTCCTTGGTGGAGGCGGCAGAGGAGGGAGGCCCACGTTGCCGTGCGGCTGGCCCTCACAAGGCTGGTCCCTCCAGCCTACCTCGCGAGGATGATCCTGCCAGCAGTCCTCGCGAGGGCGGTCACGCCATCCTTGGCGAAGGCCGCGGTCTTCCCATTGTCCGGCACCTCTTCCTCCTCCTCGGCCATAGCCCCTGTCGTTGCGCTCTGGGCGTCGGCCGATTCGCCCATCTCGCACGGCTCTGAGCTCTTGACATTCGTTGGTGTTGTGGATGTGGAGGTCGTGGTACACGCAGTACCGTCCGCCCTTGGATGACTCAGGCTGATCCCTGCCTCGCTTGGTGTCCGGTTCCGCTGCTAGCATGGCAGCCCCCTTGCACTTCACGTCTTTGGCCTTGGGCTTCTTTTCTTCCCAGTCGGCTGTCGGGAGCTCGATGAGGGAGAGATGCCCTTCCTCAACCCTGGCGCACTTGGTCGCCAAGTTGAACAGCTCTAGGCCTGTGCACGGGTCTTCATGGATTGCTAGCTCTTCCTTCATCTTGACGTCGCGCACGCCGTCGGAGAAGGCTGAGATGATAGCTTCTTCAGTCACCTTGGGGATCTTGAGGTGAGCATAGTTGAAGCGCTGGATGTACTTCTGCAAGGTTTCTCCTGGCTGTTGCTTGATACGGCGCAGGTAGCTCACGGCTGGGGGCCGATCGCGTGTGCCCTGGAAGTTGGCGATAAAGCGGGTGCGCATCTCACTCCAGGAGGAGATCATGCCGGGAGCCAGGTTCAGGAGCCAGGTGCGGGCGCCGTCCTTGAGCGCCATGGGGAACCAATTCGCCATGACCTTTTTGTCTCCGTTGGCGGCTACAATGCCCAGCTCGTAGCGGGGAGGGAGGTCAGGCTTGAACTTGCCTGGCCATGTGATGCCGCGCAGCTCGGGGGTGAAGGTGAGGCAGCCCACCGTGGCCACCGGCGCCCTTTGCTGGTGCTGGACTTGTTCTTGCGGGTCACCACGCGCCGCCACTGGGAGCAGTGCGGGGTTTTGTCGTGGAGGCGCTGGGGCGCGATCTTGGCGAGCCAGCACTGGGAGCGCGCGAGCACCTTCTCGGGGACGTGAGATCTCTTGGCAGCTCCCTTCTTGCTGCGCAGGCGCCGGATGTGGAGGGTCCCGCCCTGGGGTTGCGCACCTTGGAGCCAAGGCACCTTCTTGGGGAGGAGGTGGCGGAGGCGCCCCCTGATCCTCGCCCCCTATACGGGATGGAGGGCGAAGCAGCGAGAGGGGCTGCAAGGGGGAGCCCCCTACGGCCCTGACGAGCTCGGTGATGCGAGCGAGCCAGTCCTCGTAGAGGTCGTCGACGGGGCGATAGTGGAGGAGCTCCCGCGCCAAGAGCAGTGAGGCGTGCGCATCCATGGGTGCGCGACGGGCGTGGGACGATGAGCCAGCTGGAGTCAGCGACGGGGTGGCGGTGCGGCCATCCCGCCGCACCGAGGGATGGTGGGACGAGGCCTGCTGCTCGTTCCCCGCCGGGCCGGTGGTGGCGTTGGCGGCGGGCGGCGGGAAACGGCGTGGGGGGCCGCCGACGGGCGCCGTCTGGGAGACACGAGTGGCGCAAGCAGCCCGGTGCTCGGTGCGAGCCCGGCGAGCGTCAGCCATGGACACGACGGAAGATCACACGCGAACAGCGGAAGAAAGATTCCGGCGCACCCCTACCTGGCGCGCCAAATGTCGGATTTCGGGTTCCGGTAGACCCTTGAGGTTCGAACACTGGGGTGCGCGTGGAGATCTCTCCCCTACTATCGGTGTCAAAACCGGCGGATCTCGGGTAGGGGGTCCCGAACTGTGCGTCTAGGCCGGATGGTAACAGGAGGCAAGGGACACGAAGTTTTACCCAGGTTCGGGCCCTCTTGATGGAGGTAAAACCCTACGTCCTGCTTGATTAATATTGATGATATGGGTAGTACAAGAGTAGATCTACCACGAGATCGGAGAGGCTAAACCCTAGAAGCTAGCCTATGGTATGATTGTTGTTCTATATGTTGTCCTACGGACTAAAACCCTCCGGTTTATATAGACGCCGGAGAGGGTTAGGGTTACACAAAGTCGGTTACAATGGTAGGAGATCCACATATCCGTATCGCCAAGCTTGCCTTCCACGCAAAGGAAAGTCCCTTCCGGACACGGGACGAAGTCTTCAATCTTGTATCTTCATAGTCCAGGAGTCCGGCTGAAGGTATAGTCCGGCCATCCGGACACCCCCTAATCCAGGACTCCCTCAGTAGCCCCTGAACCAGGCTTCAATGACGACGAGTCCGGCGCGCAGATTGTTTTCGGCATTGCAAGGCGGGTTCCTCCTCCAAGTACTTCATAGAAGATTTTGAACACAAAGATAGTGTTCGGCTCTGCAAAATAAGTTTCCGCATATTGCCATAGAGAGAATAATATTTACACAAATCTAATCTACTAACGTATTCCGTAGTGTGACATCGCACCACGGCCAAGCCTTTATTCGAATCATTTTATTGTCCCACCTCAGCGTGTCATGCGAGGCGGTTTCCTTGGCATGTCTTGTCGAAGCAGAGATCGTGTCCCCTTATTCCGGGATTCTCATCAATACGGGCGTGGGTAACCCAACTGCGCCATTGATTACGGCACTTGGAGATAAGCGAGTTTTACCAGGCTGGTGGGGACACGTAGTTGCGTCCACCCATATAAGGGGATAAGGATCCACCTTTTCACCTACGCCTTCTTCCTCCTTTGCCTATCCATTTTCGCGCACTCGAGCTCCAGCGCCCAAGTCCGCACTCCCCACCTCAACCTTCTCCAGCCATGTCCGAAGCGGGAGGCAAGTGGATGGTCTCCTCCGTCACCGAGGGACACATCAAAAAACTGAGGAAGGCCGGATACTTGTCTAACGACATCGCGTACCGTCTTCCCGAAGAGGGGCAGCTCCTCCCCACCCCAAGGCCCCATGAGAAGGTAGTGTTCCTTCCCCACCTCCTCCGTGGACTGGGCTTTCCTATCCACCCATTCATCCAGGGACTCATGTTCTACTACGGCCTGGATTTCCATGATCTGGCCCCGAACTTCATCCTCAACATCTTGGCGTTTATCGTCATGTGCGAGGCTTTCCTCCGCATCCGCCCCCATTTCGGCCTATGGCTCAAGACTTTCAATGTCAAGCCGAAGGTGGTGCGCGGCAACCAGGCGGAGTGCGGAGGCGCCATGGTGGGCAAGATGCCCAACGTCTTATGGCTCGAGGGCTCCTTTGTGGAGACCCTGAAGGGGTGGCAATCGGGGTGGTTTTACATCACCGAGCCACGCGACCCTGAGTGGCTCGCGGCCCCCGAGTTCCAGTCCGGACCCCCAACGCGGCTCACGTCCTGGAAAGAGATGGGCCTGTCGTGGGGTAGCAAAGGAGAGGTGCCTGGACTGCAAACATGCATCCAAACCCTGGTGAACAAGCAGCTCAAGCTTGTCAACGTAGTCCAGGTTATGCTCATCCGCCGGATCCTCCCGTGTCAACAACGGGCCTTCAATCTGTGGGAGTTCAACCCGGCGCAGCACCAAACTCTGAGCAGGCTCTTCGACACGACATACGAAGACGCCTGGAAGGTGCTTTTCAAGGGCGTCGAGGCTCCCGCATCCGCTACCGAGGATCGCGGATTCAGCACGCAACGTCACGCTAGCGCGGTAAGTTGTTTGTACCTTTTACAGGGTATTGATTTTTCATAGTTTAACTCTATGCGGGATCTAAGCTCCCTTACCTTTGACAGGATTGGCAGGCGAAGTCCAGACAGATCGACTGTCCGGCTCCTTTGCCTGAAGACCCAGCCGATGCCCGCTTGGCGAAGCTGCTGGTTCCGGCACCCTATGTGGTGCCGGAGAAGAAGGCCACGGGGACTCAAAAAAGTGCCCGGCGCCAGGAGGTGTCGGGTTCATCATCCGACGGCTCCAAGGCGCATTCCTCCCGTGAAGACGAGGAGGAGGAAGAAGAGACCTCTCCCCCTCCAGCGGGGGGAGAGAAGAAAAGGAAGGCCGCCCTCACTGGGGAGGCCGAAGGGTCCAAGAAGGGGAAAACCCTTCCTCCGGACTACTCCACCAACGCCGACGACGGCGGAGAGGAGTGGCTGCTCAGGGCCAAGCCCCTGGCAAAATCATAAGTATCCGGATACAAGAGTAATTCATAGTATTCCTTTATTGCACAACTTTCCCTTATGTTGAATATGTTTATGCAGCCCACCCAAAGACCGGCTCGACGCGTCATCGAGCGGTTCACTGGACTCGTCGGATGTGAATTCGCTTCCGACGGCTACCTCCCCCCGCCCTACGGACGACGCCGAAGTGTTGTCCCAACAGGTTCCAAGCCAAGAGGAGGTGGTCCTGGAGGCGCCGCAAGGCGACCTCCCAGACTCCAGGAGTAAAGGGGATAAAACCCCCCAGGGCTCCAAGTCCGGCTCTAGGCCGGACACTGCTCCGGAACCTTCAAAGGTTCCAGAGTCTGGCGGACGACCTCCTTCCAAGAGGAGCAAGCCCACCGTGTCGGTGACCCCCGTCCAACCGGAGGCGCCGGACAATCTGTTGGAGGTGCTCAAAGGCGCCTCCATCGACGAGGAGCACTGCACCATTATGAGTGCGGTGGTCCAGAAGGTTCAGTCCGCCAAGAGCGGACTGACTGAAGCTTGTGCTAGCCTTTTAACAGGCTTTGAGGTAAGAAAATAATATGTAAATAATATTACCGCATAGACAGTAGCCCCTGATGCTCTGTTTGGCGTTCGGGAAGAAAGGCCAAATAGAGGATCAAATAAAATTCGCAGGAGTCTAACAAAAAGGAGTCAATATGCGTATGCAGGCTTCTCTGCTGGCGTCCGCCGCACTGACTGCGGAAGTGGACACGCTAAAGCAGAACCTCGAGCAGTCCCAGCAAGAGCTCGGGCGTGCCAAGAAGCAGCTCGAGGACAAGGAAGGTAAGAAATACCTTGTTTAAATATAAAAAAAGGTGCAATTGCAAAAAATGACAGGATTATCGTGGCTATTGTAGGGGCCACGTCTGAGGTGGCGACCCTTAAGCAAGCGCTGTCCGAGGCCGAGAAGAGGGCGGCCACGGAGCGCACCGAGCGAGAGAAGTATGAGGCCCAGGTTGGCAAGGTGCGGCAAGAGCTCCAGGCTCTCATGAAAAAACATGAGAGTTTGGAGCTTGACTCAAAGACGCGAGCGTCCGACCTCGCGGTGGCTATTGAAAATGCCAAGTCTGCCAAGGCCGAATCCCAGAAGACCCTCCAGGAGTTGGATGCGGTGAAAAAGATAGCGGCGGGTAAGGCATTCTTTATGCAAAGCAAACACATAAACATGAGTTACTTGTTACTTACCCGAATCCGGAGCTCTCCAGGAGCATCCACAGATCTTCCCCGTAGCGTGTCCGATGCTGCCGCATTCTATCGAGCTGAGGAGGGCAGCTCGACAGAGAAGGTGTTCTGGTCTCAGTATGCTGAGGCCGGACACCCCGTGCCCCTGAGCGACCAGCTGAAGCAACTGGTCGAGCTCCACAAGGCGGCCGAACAGGCCATGAAGGGCCTCATAGTTCGGCTGTGGCCTGGAGAGGCTCTGCCTGGGACCTATTTTGGGCTGGTGCGGTGGCTGGTGGGGGCCTATCCAAGGCTCGAAGTCATCAAGCACTCCGTCTGCATTAAAGGTGCCCGTAGGGCCCTTGCCCATCCTAAGGTGCACTGGGGCAAGCTGGATGCTGAGAAGCTTGTGAAGGACGGGCCACCACCGAGGAAAGAGCATCGCAAGCCCGAGAATTATTATAAGGATGTTCTGAAGGGTGCCCGCCTTATGGCGGATAAATGTTCCAAGGATGTAATTTTTGAGTAAAACTCGCTCGTTTTGTCATGTGCGCTGAAAACTTGTTCATATGCGCTAAGCAATGCTGTTGGAATTTAAAATATTACCTTCTGTGCGGCTGTTTATCAATTCTGAGAGATGGCGAGTCGTCGGCTTCTGCCCCCATGCCGCTAGTGCTGGGGTGTTCGGGGATAAACATGAGCGCTCTTTTTCCCATGTTTGGGTCCTTCGAGGGAGGCGCTCAGCACAACAAACAAGGCAATCGGACTATAATGCGTGAACACTCTCACTTAGCCATAGAATTCTATAGTTTTAAATTTCGGCGAGGCCCCTGGTATTCGGAAGACCAAGTTTGGGGCGCTATCCACGCCTTGGCCGGACAGAGCCGACTCCTCGCTCTAAGCGGCATAAGTCTTTAGGGACTCGAAAAACCTCTCGAACAGCGACCAGCGCTCGCTTCATCATGACAGTCAGTTTTAGCTTTCTCTACTGAGGTGCTCGGCCCAGCTCAACTGGGGCACAATCGCAGTAGTTCTCCTAGTGCTACCTTAGCCAACATAGCGGAACGTAAGGCACCAAAACATAGGAGCCGGGCAAACCCAACTATTGACCCTAGACATGACTCGGAGCCGATGCATATAATGCTATAAGTTCGGGGTGCCGCACTTGTTAAAGTGTTCGGACTTCTCACACCATATTGAGGGGTACTAAAGCCCCTGGCGTATTTTGGCCGTACCAAAGTGTACGGGTGCAACATGTCGTTAAGGAACATATATTTGTAAAAAAAAGAGTAATGCAAAAATAGACAAAAGCTATGCATTGTTTATTAAAAAGGGCTGCGATCAAAGCAGAACGATACAAATAATGCGATAAGCAAAAGGTTGGACTATTTAACATGTCCGTTCTAGGGGCAGGCTGCGGAATGGTAAGAGAAACAGGTATACTGCTCGTGATAGAGACCACCTGGGAGTTCCGTAATGCGGCATGGCTTGTCTGCTTCCCAGGTTCTTGCATCGTTTGTGCGGTAATTGAACTGCCGAATAGGCCTTCCGAAGAGTGGAGTCCTGAAAGTAAGAGAAAATTAAAAAATCGGCAGGCCCTGGTGCGGTTTAAGCCGTGTTTCGGGCGTGCCGTGATGGTGCCCCTCCCCCTGTACCCATGGTATTTCTAGAGCGTAGTTATGTACGCGAAGCACTGGTGTCGCATTTTTGCGAGGGCTGGGGTTGGGGCCGCATTGCTATGCCTGCTCGAAATGTGCCAGGCGGTCTTGTTGTAGGTTACTCCGGGCGCGCTTGACGGTGTCCGGACATTTAATGGCCGGACTAGAGAACTGCCTAGAGAGGCTGCTTTGTACTTTCGTTGCAAGGGCCGCCGTGTGCTCCTCCGTTCGGAGGGAGCGTTCAGTGTTTCCATTGACCGTAATTACTCCTCGAGGGCCTGGCATCTTGAGCTTAAGGTATGCGTAGTGCGGTACCACATTGAACTTGGCGAATGCGGTTCGCCCGAGTAGTGCGTGATAGCCACTGCGGAATGGGACTATGTCGAAGATTAACTCCTCGCTTCGGAAATTATCCGGAGATCCGAAGACCACTTCAAGTGTGACTGAGCCTGTACAGTTGGCCTCTACACCTGGTATTACGCCTTTAAAGGTCGTTTTGGTGGGCTTAATCCTCGAGGGATCTATGCCCATTTTCCGCACTGTATCCTGGTAAAGCAGGTTCAGGCTGCTACCGCCATCCATAAGGACTCTAGTGAGATGAAATCCGTCAATAATTGGGTCTAGAACCAATGCGGCGAATCCGCCATGACGGGTGCTAGTGGGATGGTCCCTTCGACCAAAGGTGATCGGGCAGGAGGACCATGGGTTGAACTTTGGGGTGACTGGCTCTACCGCGTATACGTCCCTTAATGCGCGCTTCCGCTCCCTCTTGGGGATGTGGGTTGCGTATATCATGTTCACCGTCCGAACTTGTGGGGAAAAACCCTTCTGTCCACTGTTGTTCGGCGGCCGGGGCTCTTCGTCGTCATCGCTATGCAGCCCCTTGTCTTTATTTTCGGCATTTAACTTGCCTGCCTGCTTGAACACCCAACAATCCCTGTTGGTGTTATTGGCCGGCTTTTCGGGGGTGCCATGTATCTGGCACAAGCGGTCGAGTATTCGGTCCAAACTGGACGGGCCCCTAGGATTTCTTTTGAATGGCTTTTTCCACTGCCCGGATTTATAGCCTCTGAATCCAGCATTAACTGTCGTATCCTCAGCATTGTCGCCGTTAATGCGGCGCTTCTGCTTGTTGCGACGCGACCTGCCACTACTGTCCCTGGTATCCGAATTACCAGGGTTCTTGGTCATATTGTTGCTATGAGCAAGCCAGTTGTCTTCTCCCGCGCAAAAGCGGGTCATGAGTGTCGTGAGTGCTGCCATAGATTTCGGCTTTTCCTGTCCAAGGTGTCGGGCAAGCCACTCGTCACGGATATTGTGCTTGAAGGCTGCTAGGGCCTCTGCGTCTGGACAGTCGACTATTTGATTTTTCTTTGTTAGGAACCGTGTCCAGAATTGCCTGGCCGATTCCTCTGGCTGCTGAATTACGTGGCTTAGGTCATCGGCGTCTGGTGGTCGCACATAAGTGCCCTGGAAATTGTCGAGGAATGCGGCTTCCAGGTCCTCCCAACAACTGATTGATCCTGCTGGCAAGCTGTTAAGCCAATGCCGAGCTGGTCCTTTAAGCTTGAGTGGGAGGTGTTTGATGGCGTGGAGATCATCGCCGCGGGCCATGTGGATATGAAGGAGATAATCCTCGATCCATACCGCAGGATCTGTTGTGCCATCATATGATTCGATGTTTACGGGTTTGAAACCCTCGGGTATTTGATGATCCATTACTTCGTGTGTGAAGCATAGTGGGTGTGCGGCGCCTCTGT